>NC_091136.1:70389833-70689833 GCF_041381155.1 Argopecten irradians | reverse complement strand
CTTGTGATATATATGTGTCACTGTAGACAATACATAGTAACTATATCAATATGTCGGTGCCTACTGGCTACACAGAGTATAAGGTATACATGTAACACCTTGTGATATATGTGTCACTGTAGACAATACATAGTAACTATATCAATATGTCGGTGCCTACTGGCTACACAGAGTATAAGGTATACATGTAACACCTTGTGATATATGTGTCACTGTAGACAATACATAGTAACTATATCAATATGTCGGTGCCTACTGGCTACACAGAGTATAAGGTATACATGTAACACCTTGTGATATATGTGTCACTGTAGACAATACATAGTAACTATATCAATATGTCGGTGCCTACTGGCTACACAGAGTATAAGGTATACATGTAACACCTTGTGATATATGTGTCACTGTAGACAATACATAGTAACTATATCAATATGTCGGTGCCTACTGGCTACACAGAGTATAAGGTATACATGTAACACCTTGTGATATATGTGTCACTGTAGACAATACATAGTAACTATATCAATATGTCGGTGCCTACTGGCTACACAGAGTATAAGGTATACATGTAACACCTTGTGATATATGTGTCACTGTAGACAATACATAGTAACTATATCAATATGTCGGTGCCTACTGGCTACACAGAGTATAAGGTATACATGTAACACCTTGTGATATATGTGTCACTGTAGACAATACATAGTAACTATATCAATATGTCGGTGCCTACTGGCTACACAGAGTATAAGGTATACATGTAACACCTTGTGATATATGTGTCACTGTAGACAATACATAGTAACTATATCAATATGTCGTGCTACTGGCTACACAGAGTATAAGGTATACATGTAACACCTTGTGATATATGTGTCACTGTAGACAATACATAGTACTATATCAATATGTCGGTGCCTACTGGCTACACAGAGTATAAGGTATACATGTAACACCTTGTGATATATGTGTCACTGTAGACAATACATAGTAACTATATCAATATGTTCGGTGCCTACTGGCTACACAGAGTATAAGGTATACATGTAACACCTTGTGATATATGTGTCACTGTAGACAATACATAGTAACTATATCAATATGTCGGTGCCTACTGGCTACACAGAGTATAAGGTATACATGTAACACCTTGTGATATATGTGTCACTGTAGACAATACATAGTAACTATATCAATATGTCGGTGCCTACTGGCTACACAGAGTATAAGGTATACATGTAACACCTTGTGATATATGTGTCACTGTAGACAATACATAGTAACTATATCAATATGTCGGTGCCTACTGGCTACACAGAGTATAAGGTATACATGTAACACCTTGTGATATATGTGTCACTGTAGACAATACATAGTAACTATATCAATATGTCGGTGCCTACTGGCTACACAGAGTATAAGGTATACATGTAACACCTTGTGATATATGTGTCACTGTAGACAATACATAGTAACTATATCAATATGTCGGTGCCTACTGGCTACACAGAGTATAAGGTATACATGTAACACCTTGTGATATATGTGTCACTGTAGACAATACATAGTAACTATGTTATCAATATGTCGGTGCCTACTGGCTACACAGAGTATAAGGTATACATGTAACACCTTGTGATATATGTGTCACTGTAGACAATACATAGTAACTATATCAATATGTCGGTGCCTACTGGCTACACAGAGTATAAGGTATACATGTAACACCTTGTGATATATGTGTCACTGTAGACAATACATAGTAACTATATCAATATGTCTGTGCCTACTGGCTACACATAGTATAAGGTATACATGTAACACCTTGTGATATATGTGTCACTGTAGACAATACATAGTAACTATATCAATATGTCGGTGCCTACTGGCTACACAGAGTATAAGGTATACATGTAACACCTTGTGATATATGTGTCACTGTAGACAATACATAGTAACTATATCAATATGTCGGTGCCTACTGGCTACACAGAGTATAAGGTATACATGTAACACCTTGTGATATATGTGTCACTGTAGACAATACATAGTAACTACTATATCAATATGTCGGTGCCTACTGGCTACACAGAGTATAAGGTATACATGTAACACCTTGTGATATATGTGTCACTGTAGACAATACATAGTAACTATATCAATATGTCGGTGCCTACTGGCTACACAGAGTATAAGGTATACATGTAACACCTTGTGATATATGTGTCACTGTAGACAATACATAGTAACTATATCAATATGTCGGTGCCTACTGGCTACACAGAGTATAAGGTATACATGTAACACCTTGTGATATATGTGTCACTGTAGACAATACATAGTAACTATATCAATATGTCGGTGCCTACTGGCTACACAGAGTATAAGGTATACATGTAACACCTTGTGATATATGTGTCACTGTAGACAATACATAGTAACTATATCAATATGTCGGTGCCTACTGGCTACACAGAGTATAAGGTATACATGTAACACCTTGTGATATATGTGTCACTGTAGACAATACATAGTAACTATATCAATATGTCGGTGCCTACTGGCTACACAGAGTATAAGGTATACATGTAACACCTTGTGATATATGTGTCACTGTAGACAATACATAGTAACTATATCAATATGTCGGTGCCTACTGGCTACACATAGTATAAGGTATACATGTAACACCTTGTGATATATGTGTCACTGTAGACAATACATAGTAACTATATCAATATGTCGGTGCCTACTGGCTACACAGAGTATAAGGTATACATGTAACACCTTGTGATATATGTGTCACTGTAGACAATACATAGTAACTATATCAATATGTCGGTGCCTACTGGCTACACATAGTATAAGGTATACATGTAACACCTTGTGATATATGTGTCACTGTAGACAATACATAGTAACTATATCAATATGTCGGTGCCTACTGGCTACACAGAGTATAAGGTATACATGTAACACCTTGTGATATATGTGTCACTGTAGACAATACATAGTAACTATATCAATATGTCGGTGCCTACTGGCTACACAAGTAAGGTACACCTATAATTCACTTAGACACATAGTACTATCATATGTGTATGGTACACAGTAAGGTATACATGTAACACCTTGTGATATATGTGTCACTGTAGACAATACATAGTAACTATATCAATATGTCGGTGCCTACTGGCTACACAGAGTATAAGGTATACATGTAACACCTTGTGATATATGTGTCACTGTAGACAATACATAGTAACTATATCAATATGTCGGTGCCTACTGGCTACACAGAGTATAAGGTATACATGTAACACCTTGTGATATATGTGTCACTGTAGACAATACATAGTAACTATATCAATATGTCGGTGCCTACTGGCTACACATAGTATAAGGTATACATGTAACACCTTGTGATATATGTGTCACTGTAGACAATACATAGTAACTATATCAATATGTCGGTGCCTACTGGCTACACAGAGTATAAGGTATACATGTAACACCTTGTGATATATGTGTCACTGTAGACAATACATAGTAACTATATCAATATGTTGGTGCCTACTGGCTACACAGAGTATAAGGTATACATGTAACACCTTGTGATATATGTGTCACTGTAGACAATACATAGTAACTATATCAATATGTCGGTGCCTACTGGCTACACAGAGTATAAGGTATACATGTAACACCTTGTGATATATGTGTCACTGTAGACAATACATAGTAACTATATCAATATGTCGGTGCCTACTGGCTACACAGAGTATAAGGTATACATGTAACACCTTGTGATATATGTGTCACTGTAGACAATACATAGTAACTATATCAATATGTCTGTGCCTACTGGCTACACAGAGTATAAGGTATACATGTAACACCTTGTGATATATGTGTCACTGTAGACAATACATAGTAACTATATCAATATGTCGGTGCCTACTGGCTACACAGAGTATAAGGTATACATGTAACACCTTGTGATATATGTGTCACTGTAGACAATACATAGTAACTATATCAATATGTCGGTGCCTACTGGCTACACAGAGTATAAGGTATACATGTAAAACACCTTGTGATATATGTGTCACTGTAGACAATACATAGTAACTATATCAATATGTCGGTGCCTACTGGCTACACAGAGTATAAGGTATACATGTAACACCTTGTGATATATGTGTCACTGTAGACAATACATAGTAACTATATCAATATGTCGGTGCCTACTGGCTACACAGAGTATAAGGTATACATGTAACACCTTGTGATATATGTGTCACTGTAGACAATACATAGTAACTATATCAATATGTCGGTGCCTACTGGCTACACACAGAGTATAAGGTATACATGTAACACCTTGTGATATATGTGTCACTGTAGACAATACATAGTCACTATATCAATATGTCTGTGCCTACTGGCTACACAGAGTATAAGGTATACATGTAACACCTTGTGATATATGTGTCACTGTAGACAATACATAGTAACTATATCAATATGTCGGTGCCTACTGGCTACACAGAGTATAAGGTAAATGTAACACCTTGTGATATATGTGTCACTGTAGACAATACATAGTAACTATATCAATATGTCGGTGCCTACTGGCTACACAGAGTATAAGGTATACATGTAAGACCTTGTGATATATGTGTCACTGTAGACAATACATAGTCACTATATCAATATGTTAGTGCCTACTGGCTACACATAGTATAAGGTATACATGTAACACCTTGTGATATATGTCTCACTGTTTGTGCCTAATTTAAACTAACCTAGCCTATGGTGATGATAACAAGTTAGTTCCCTTTCGAAAAGATCCAAGTGGCCAGATTCCATGATTCAATAGATGGAGACGGAGAGGTCGTAAATGATTCTCATGGTAAATGTCTGAGAATCGGTATAATGATCAAAACAAACTTAATATAATGATAAATGTCTGAGAACCATTATAATGATCAAAACAAACTTTATATAAAGATAAATGTCTGAGAATCGGTATAATGATCAAAACAAACTTAATATAATGATAAATGTCTGAGAACCATTATAATGATCAAAACAAACTTTATATAAAGATAAATGTCTGAGAATCATTATAATGATCAAAACAAACTTTATATAATGATAAATGTCTGAGAATCATTATAATGATCAAAACAAACTTTATATAATGATAAATGTCTGAGAATCATTATAATGATCAAAACAAACTTTATATAATGATAAATGTCTGAGAATCGTTATAATGATCAAAACAAACTTTATATAATGATAAATGTCTGAGAATCATTATAATGATGAAAACAAACTTTATATAATGATAAATGTCTGAGAATCGTTATAATGATGAAAACAAACTTTATATAATGATAAATGTCTGAGAATCGTTATAATGATGAAAACAAACTTTATATAATGATGAAAATAATGATAAATGTCTGAGAATCATTATAATGATCAAAACAAACTTAATATAATGATAAATGTCTGAGAATCGTTATAATGATCAAAACAAACTTTATATAATGATAAATGTCTGAGAATCATTATAATGATCAAAACAAACTTAATATAATGATAAATGTCTGAGAATCGGTATATGATCAAAACAAACTTTATATAATGATAAATGTTTGAGAATCATTATATTGATCAAAACAAACTTTATATAATGATAAATGTTTGAGAATCGTTATAATGATGAAAACAAACTTAATATAATGATAAATGTCTGAGAATCGGTATAATGATGAAAACAAACTTTATATAATGATAAAAGTCTGAGAGTCGGTATTATGTGTGAGTATTTCAACTATAATTGTATGCTGACTTATCTGGAAGAATTAATTGACAATTGTTATCTAAATGTAATGATAATAAGGTGTTTTATTAATGGCTGGGCCAATAATGATCCAATAACAAACTGACCATGTTTTCATTTTCTTGTAGTTTTTCTGCCAGTACAGAGTTGGAGTCAGGAAGTTGTAGGAATGAATCGCCCTGAAAATGAAGGTATATACAGATGATCAGTATAGTGATGTCAGATCAGCATAGTGATGTCAGTTACTGTGACCTGTGATTCTACTAAACTTACATACAAACATATGGATTAGTGCAACATAGTGTCTGGCAAAATAGCAAGTACATATATATATATGGATAGGTGCAATGAGCACATGACTAATACTTGTAGCATATCTGACATGGATAGGTGCAATGAGCACATGACTAATACTTGTAGCATATCTGACATGGATAGGTGCAATGAGCACATAACTAATACTTGTAGCATATCTGACATGGATAGGTGCAATGAGCACATGACTAATACTTGTAGCATATCTGACATGGATAGGTGCAATGAGCACATGACTAATACTTGTAGCATATCTGACATGGATAGGTGCAATGAGCACATAACTAATACTTGTAGCATATCTGACATGGATAGGTGCAATGAGCACATAACTAATACTTGTAGCATATCTGACATGGATAGGTGCAATGAGCACATGACTAATACTTGTAGCATATCTGACATGGATAGGTGCAATGAGCACATGACTAATACTTGTAGCATATCTAACATGGATAGGTGCAATGAGCACATGACTAATAATTGCAGCATATCTGACATGGATAGGTGCAATGAGCACATAACTAATAATTGTAGCATATCTAACATATAATAATTAGAGCATGCACTAAACAGCATGTGATATTAAGGCTTAACCAAAGGACAACATTTGCAGTACAAGATATTAATAAAAATTTTGAGTGATTTTTGTAAACAAGAGGCCCAAGAGCCATGATGGTCACCTGAGTGCTGCTACAGAACGAGCATTGCAAAGTGCTCTTTTTTGTTCAACAAAAAATAAATTTTTAAGTTGAACCTTCGTATTAGAATTTTTATTTTTTGTTTTTCATTTTGATAGTTAGTGTATTATGTTACCAAACCTTATGCTTAAAATTCCAATTTGCTTTGCCAACGTTAAACAACAGAACCAAACTAGAAATCAGTCAGTGTCAGTGATTTTATAAATTAAAAATAGATTTTTGAAGTTTTAGCCTATTTGACCCTTTTTGGCCCCGCCCCTAATGCCCTGGGGGTCAGCCAGGACCAACATGGATATGACAATAAAATGCTATCTCAGGCTAAAAATTCAAACCCTGTTTGACTAATTTCCTATGAAAAATAAGCAAATAACATTCATAAATGTGTTTTTCCTACATAAACTATAGTAAACTTGACCCCCTCCCCAGGAGGAAACACCCCAGGGCCATATAATTCACAATTTTTGTAAAGGACCTGTTACATTAACGAATAACAGAAATGAGAAACCAGCAGCTAAATTCAAAACACAATTTAATTATATATACAATACAAGAGATCCCAGAGGGATCTTGGCGCCCACCAAAGAATGATCTATGTCTGACAATGGAAAGAGGGATCTTTTCCCTGCTTTTCAAACTTTTTCAAACACACGACATATAAAATTTGAGATAGATCGCTATAGTACTTTCTAAGAAATAGTGGTTACAAACTTCAACAATGAAATGGCGGCCGGTTGGCTATCTTGTTTACCGATCAGTCCCGAAAGGCATTATGCATCAGTCCTAAAAGGTACTATGCACAACTATGGTACAAGGGGAACCTACACATAAAATTTGAGAGAGATCCCTTCAGTACTTTCTGAGAAATAGCGGTAACAAACTTAAACAATCAAAATCCAAGATGGCCGTCGGTCGGCCATCTTGTTTACCGATCGGTCACAAATAACAATATGCACAACTAGGGTCCTTGGGGAACCTTCATATGAAATTTGTGAACGATACCTTTAGTACTTTTTGAGAAATAGCGGTAACAATCTTTAACTATCAAAATCCAAGATGGCCGCCTGTTGGCCATCTTGTTGAACGATCGGTCCCAAAATGCAATATGCACAACTAGGGCCCTAGAAGAACCTATATACGAAATTTGAGAAAGACCCCTTCAGTACTTTTTGAGTAATAGCTGTAACAAACTTTAACTATCAAAATCCAAGATGGCCATCTGTCGGCCATCTTGTTCACCGATCGGTCCTAAAATGCAATATGCACAACTAGGGTCCTAGGGGAACCTGTATATGAAATTTGAGAAAGATCCCTTCAGCACTTTTTGAGAAATTGCGGTAACAAACTTTAACTATCAAAATCCAAGATGGCCGCCTGTCGGCCATCTTGTTGCTCGATCTGTCCCAAAATGCAATATGCACAACAAAAGCCCTAGAAGAACCTATATATGAAGTTTGAGAAAGATCAGTACTTTTTGAGTAATAGCGGTAACAAACTTTAACTATCAAAATCCAAGATGGCTGCCTGTCGGCCATCTTGTTGACCGATCAGTCCCAAAATGCAATATGCACAACTAGGGCTCAAGGGGAATCTATATATGAAATTTGAGAAAGATCCCTTCAGTACTTTTTGAGAAATAGCAGTAACAAACTTTAACTATCAAAATTCAAGATGGCTGCCTGTCGGCCATCTTGTTGACCGATCGGTCCCAAAATGCAATATGCACAACTAGGGCCCTAGGGGAACCTACATATGAAATTTGAGAAAGATCCCTTCAGTACTTTTTGAGAAATAGCGGTAACAAACTTTAACTATCAAAATCCAAGATGGCCGCCTGTCGGCCATCTTGTTGACCGATCGGAGCCAAAATGCAATATGCACAACTAGGGTCCTAGGGGAACCTGTATATGAAATTTGAGAAACATCCTTTCAGCACTTTTTGAGAAATAGCGGTAACAAACTTTAACTATCAAAATCCAAGATGGCCGCCTGTCGGCCATCTTGTTGAACGATTGGTCCCAAAATGCAATATGCACAACTAGGGCCCTAGGGGAACCTACATATGAAATTTGAGAAAGATCCCTTCAGTACTTTCTGAGAAATAGTGGTAACAAGTATTGTTAACGGACGGACGGACAGACGGAAGGACAGAAGGACGGACGGATGACGGACCACGGACGAAAGGCGATTTGAATAGCCCACCATCTAATGATGGTGGGCTAATTATACAGAGATGGTTTACAATGTCTAAAGTAATTGGTGGTGGTACAAGAGTAGTACGATGATTTAAAATGTTACTTATCTGTATGCGAATGTCCTGGTATAATCCTTGATCCTTCCAGGTTTCAAATTAACAATAATTACAAATCCACAAGGAAATTGAATGTTCACCGATTATTTGTAAAGTTCCAGGCAATATGAATAAATCCACACAAAGTGTTGTAATAATCCACAGATAAAGTCACAATAGCTCTCCCAATAGAATCTTATATGGCGCTGTACAATTCTTGATATGTCTTATTACAGGTCTCATTACAGTTCTGATTAGCTTTGGACAGTTGGAGTATATATAGCTAAACCCTAATTCAAGAATATTGGAGAACCTTCTACTTCTAGAAATATCTAACTAAAAACAGTAAACAAATAAACACACATAACTTTCTGGAAATAGATCATTCTAGATCTCTACTTAAAATCAACATGTTTACAAACATATTTGTTTATACATGATTATATTCTAGAAAGTTCTATAACCTAGATTAATGATATGACCTTTATAGGATGTATTGATAAAAAAAGCTATAGGAGTTATCTCCCTTATCTCATAACTACGTGTATTTAGTGTCATACATAACACACCCCTCCTTAAAGAAAAGAAAGTTTTCTTGAAAAGGAAACTTTCTTGACATATTAGTCATATTTAAATCCTTGATAAAGCATATCAGCTAGAATATTGTCTTTCCCTTTGATATGTTTGATGTCAAGATTGTACTCTTGCAAAGTCAATCTCCACCTGAGAAACTCCACCTGAGAATTCTTTGATTTTTGTTTTTCATTTTTCCAATGAATGTTAAAGGGTTGTGGTCGGTGAAGACCAACACAGGCACAACTGTAGTGCAGAGATACACATCAAATTGGTTCAAGGCCAAAATCAACGCTAAACATTCTTTCTCAATGGTGGAATAATTTCTCTGGTGTTTGTCAAACTTTTTCGAGAAATAACAAATTGGATGGTCAACTTGTTCAGTACCTTCTTGCATCAAAACAGCACCAACACCTACATCGCTGGCGTCAACAAACAGTTTAAACTGTTTATTAAAATCTGGAGCAGTCAGAACTGGTGAGTTTGATAGTATGGCTTTCAATTTCTCAAAGGCAGACTTACATTCGTCTGACCAGACAAATTTGACATTTTTCTTTAACAAAGCAGTAAGTGGAGCAGCTACAACTGAGAAATTTTGACAAAATTTTCTGTAGTATCCAGCCATACCAAGAAACCTCATCAGCTCTCTCTTGCCTCCAAGAGCTGGAAAATCTATAATTGATTCTACTTTGGCCTGAACAGGTTTAACCTGCCCCTGTCCTACAACATGGCCTAAAAATTCAACAATTGCATGACAAAATTCACATTTCAATAAGTTTACAGTCAATTTCATGGTAGTGAGTCTTTCGAAGAATTCACGAATCCCGCTTAGATGGTCTTCCCACGTGTCGTGGTAGTTGATGACGTCATCAATGTAACCATCGCAGCCTTCCAGGTCTGATATCACGCTGTTAAGAAGACGTTGAAATGTTGCCGGGGCATTCTTCATACCAAATGGCATAACTTTGTACTGGTACAAACCTTGCGAGGTTACAAATGCAGACACTTCTTTGGCTCTTTCTGTTAATGGCACCTGCCAATATCCTTTCAACAGGTCAAACTTGCTTACGTACTTGGCTTTGCCAACTTTGTCAATACACGAGTCAATCCTTGGAATTGGATAAGAGTCTGTTTTAATGACAGAGTTTACTTTTCTGAAGTCAGTACAGAACCGGTATGTCTTATCTGGCTTTGGTACCAGAACACATGGAGAGCTCCATTCACTTTTGCTTGGTTCAATAATATCATTGTCCAACATGTATTGAATTTCTTTCTTTAAATGTTCTTCTTTCAAAGGGTTGACACGGTAAGGATGTTGCTTGACAGGTGGCGCATCGCCTACATCCACGTCATGATAGATAGCATCTGTTTTGCCTGGTGTATCCGGAAACAAATGCTTAAACTCAAGTATCAAATCTTTCAGTTCATTGCGTTCCTTTTCTGATAGATGACACAGTTTCTTGTCCAAGTTCGCGAGCACATCTGAATTCCGTAACTTAACACCACAGTCTAAACCTACATCTTGTACACCACCATCTAAGTCTAATTTACAAATATCAGCTGTACTCTCACTTTGTGATGGTACAGAGGCCAAAGTAGCAATAGGTTGAGAGCTAGGTCTTGCTCTCTTCTCTATCTACATATTTCTTAAGCATATTAACATGACATAATTGAGTTTTCTTGCGCCTCCCTGGAGTTTGTACAATGTAGTTAACATCATCGACCTTTTTCTCAACAACATAAGGTCCAAAATATCTAGCTTGCAAAGGCTGACCCGGTATTGGTAATAGAGCCAAAATTTTGTCACCTGGATCAAAACTTCTTGCACGGGCATCTTTATCATACCATGTTTTCATTTTGGTTTGAGTAACGGCCAAATTTTCTTTTGCCAGTTCACATGCCCTTGTCAACCTTTGCTTAAAGTTAGACACATACTCTAAGAGATTCACTTTAGAATCTTCATCCAAAACTTTGTCTTTCAAAATTTTCAAAGGACCACGTACAGTATGTCCAAACACAAGTTCAAAGGGACTGAAGCCAAGAGATTCTTGTACAGATTCTCTAACGCCAAACAACAACATGTGTATACCTTCGTCCCAATCTCTTTTGTTTTCAAAACAATAAGATCTCATCATATTCTTCAATGTATGATGAAAACGTTCTAAAGCACCCTGAGACTCTGGATGATAAGCACTAGACTTATACTGCTTGATCTGGAGCTGGTACATGACTTGTTGAAAAATACCAGACATGAAATTCGAACCTTGGTCCGATTGGACAGCTTTTGGAAGACCAACCAGTGTAAAGAATTTAACCAAAGCCTTGACTATGTTAGGGGCCTTAATATTTCTGAGTGGAATGGCTTCAGGAAAGCGTGTGGAAGCACACATAATAGTTAAAAGATACTCATTCCCAGACTTAGTTTTGGGTAGAGGACCTACACAGTCTATAATGACTCTACTAAATGGTTCCTCAAATGCTGGAATGGGGTGCAAAGGTGCCACAGGGATTTTCTGATTAGGTTTCCCTACCACCTGACAAGTATGACAAGACCTACAAAAATCAGCCCATCCCGACATCCCGTTTCAACTTGGGCCAAAAGAAGTGATCTAAGATCCTGTTATAAGTCTTGGTCACACCTAAATGCCCTGCCATAGGTACATCATGAGACAAACTCAGAATATCTTGCCTATACCTCGGTGGGACAACTATTTGATTGACAACCTTCCAATCTTCCTCGGGAGACACATCAGGGGGACGCCACTTGCGCATTAACACACCTGACTGATGGAAGTAACAAACCGGGACTTTCTCAGCCTCTTCTTCACGCAAAGCACGATTACACAATAAGGATATTTCAGGATCTTTTTCCTGTTCTACTATAAGCTCCTCTCTAGACAAAGATGATTTACTCATCATGTCAGACAAAGAAGTACCCTTGTTAGGAACAACTCTATCACTATCAAAGTCTACAGGATTGCTCAAAAGATCACACTTGCTCCCGACATTCTCTATATCATGAGCCAAGAAAGTGTCACCTAACCCTGGACTATAATGATCCTCAACTACTGCAACATCAGAAACCTTCTTACTCATTGAACGAGTTACAGCACAAGAAGGGAAAATACCAGGAAATTCCTGTTGAATAGTCTCAGCATCATCTGTTTTATCAGGGATACTGGACACTAAGGGATCTACCCTAACTTTCTCTCCAGCCAAGTCATTGCCTAAAATGAGCGACACGCCCTCTATGGGAAGTTCCGGTCTAACACCAATGGTGACAGGCCCAGTAACCAAGTCTGACTTTAAATAAACACAATGGAGAGGCACATTAACAAAACCTAACTCTACACCTTGAAGCAAAACACTACTACCAGATGAGGTCTCCTCAGACAAAGGCACTACACCATCTAATATTAAAGAATGAGAAGCCCCAGTATCTCTCAAAATCTTCACAGGTTTCAAGTTGGTGATATCACTAGTAAGTGAAACAAAACCTTCAGAAATGAAGGGAGAGTACTTCTCCAAGACACTATCAGACTCTGAGCTCTTAATTTCAACAGACACTTTAGAATCTTCCACAATATCACTAAGTTTCTGACTAGGCTTTGACATAGCTAACACAGAAGGAACTGACTGTTTACGCCTTTGCTCCTTACGCTGGAGAGAATAACATTCAGACATAACATGCCCTACTTTCTTGCAGTAATTACAAACAGGACCAGAAGGAGACCCCACACCTACCCTATAATCTGTTTTAGAAGCAGACTTAGTTTTATCACCTAATTTAGGTTTGTCGTTGGAAGGGCCACTAAAGGTTGGGTTCCTAGGCTGACCAAATTTACTAGTACCTGTGGTACTGTTTTTGTCTTGAGAACTGTTTTTAACAAATGAGCCTTTGTGGGTGAGAGCGTAATCATCAGCCATTGTAGCTGCTTCACTAAGTGTTTCAACTTTTCTCTCATCTAAATGAGTTTTTATGTTTGCGTGGACACAACGTTTAAACTCCTCTATCAACAATAATTGCCTCAATTTACTGAAATCCTCATCAATTTCTTTAGAATCACACCACCTATTAAATAATTGTTCTTTTTCTCTGGCAAATTCTACATGAGTTTGTTCATGCATCTCTCTTTCTCGAGTTTCGAAATTTCTGGCGGTAAGCCTCAGGAACTAACTCATAAGCTTTCAAAATAGCTTTCTTGACTACTTGGTAATTTGAAATATCATCAACAGATAAAGAAGAATAAATGTCTCTAGCTTTACCAATCAGGACACTCTGAAGAAGCATTGTAAGCTTATCTTCAGGCCATTTCATACTGTCAGCTATTTTCTCAAAATGCAGAAAATACTTGTCAACTTCTTTCTCTTGAAAAGGAGGAACTAACCTAATATTTCTACTGACATCAAAACCTCTGTTTCCTTCTAAACCCGTAAAAGTTGAATTACTTGAACCGTCTTGAGAAGCTAGTTCTAATTCTTTCATTCTAAGTTCTGTTTCAGCTTGAATTTTTTGCTTCTCTAGCTCTAACATCTGATCTCTCTCTTTTTCTTTTAATTCTTTCTCAATTTCTTTTTCTCTTAACTCTCTTTCTTTGTCTATTTCTTTTTCTCTTAACTCCTTTTCTATTTCTCTTTCTCTCATTTCTTTCTCTTTATCTATTTCCATTTGTCTTAGTTTCATTTCATGTTCAAGTTCCATTTGTCTAATTTGAATTTCTGAACTGACTGTTTCCTCTATACTATCTAATGCACTAGAATCAAATTTGCCATTGTCAACAAAATATCTTATAATTACATTCCTAATTTCAGCTTTCCTCAAATTAGTTTTGATAGTAAGGCCTAAATGTTTACCCAATAACAGTAAATCCTTCTTAC
This sequence comes from Argopecten irradians, assembly GCF_041381155.1. Classification (NCBI taxonomy): domain Eukaryota; kingdom Metazoa; phylum Mollusca; class Bivalvia; order Pectinida; family Pectinidae; genus Argopecten; species Argopecten irradians. The sequence goes on along the minus strand of NC_091136.1, from coordinate 70,675,219 downwards.
TAACTTGCAAAAGAACTTCCAGGGATGGCGCTTTAACAAGCTGTTCTACCTGCCTAGTAGTCATATTTATCTAGCTGTTGGTTTCAAATGTAAACTCAAAGTTTGTACACAAATTTTGAAAATTTCTTAATTAATTTTTCAAAGTTAGATTTCACAAATTGAATATCGATCTCGGACAAGAGCCCCCAATTTCTGTTACATTAACGAATAACAGAAATGAGAAACCAGCAGCTAAATTCAAAACACAATTTAATTATGTATACAATATTATACAGAGATGGTTTACAATGTCTAAAGTAATTGGTGGTGGTACAAGAGTAGTACGATGATTTAAAATGTTACTTATCTGTATGCGAATGTCCTGGTATAATCCTTGATCCTTCCAGGTTTCAAATTAACAATAATCACAAATCCACAAGGAAATTGAATGTCCACCGATGATTTGTAAAGTTCCAGGCAATATGAATAAATCCACACAAAGTGTTGTAATAATCCACAGATAAAGTCACAATAGCTCTCCCAATAGAATCTTATATGGCGCTGTACAATTCTTGATATGTCTTATTACAGGTCTCATTACAGTTCTGATTAGCTTTGGACAGTTGGAGTATATATAGCTAAACCCTAATTCAAGAATATTGGAGAACCTTCTACTTCTAGAAATATCTAACTAAAAACAGTAAACAAATAAACACACATAACTTTCTGGAAATAGATCATTCTAGATCTCTACTTAAAATCAACATGTTTGCAAACATATTTGTTTATACATGATTATATTCTAGAAAGTTCTATAACCTAGATTAATGATATGACCTTTATAGGATGTATTGATAAAAAAAGCTATAGGAGTTATCTCCCTTATCTCATAACTACGTGTATTTAGTGTCATACATAACAGACCTTAAGACCTCTCCATCTATGAAGAGTATTTGTCAAGATGTCAATACTTCAATGGATACAAAGCTATCATTAGACAAAGCTTTCAAATATGTATCAAATCACAGTATTGTTATTTTTTGTAGATATTCAATGATATGATCATGTGTTACATTTTAAATGTATATGTGCTATTTCTCCATATAGAATTGAAATATATATATATGGGCATCATTACTCTAATTAGTGTGCAGTTAACAGATCCCGTCCCCTTCCTCTTATTACAGGTGTCTGAACTTATTCTTGTCATGTAAAACTGTCATGGTAACAGGAAATTTACAAGTTGTCCAGACAAATTTTAACCTGTGTATATTTACCTGGTTGCCATGGCAACTAAAATTTTGATTAACAAAAGCCTGCATACTCCCTAATAATCCCAAACAATACTGTCAAGTTCCAATGAAATTGATCCAGTAGTTTGAGGGGAGTTGTTGGAACAAACTTTGAAACCTGTGTATAGTGACCTGGTTACCATGGCAACCAAAATTATGACAAATAAAAACCTGCATGCCCATCCTCACATTCATTGAAATCGATCCAGTAGTTTAGGTGGAGTTGTTCGGGAAGATTTTGAAACCTGACAAGGTATAACTGGTAATGGAAGCGAAAACGTGTAATTTCTGTAACCTTTAGTAACAGAGAAGAGATACCACGTAGCCCTTGGTGATAGAAGAGAAAAGGAGAATCAAATACCGTTAATCTATACAAATACTGTTAATCTATACAAATACTGTTAATCTATACAAATACTGTTAATCTATACAAATACCGTTAATCTATACAAATACTGTTAATCTATACAAATACTGTTAATCTATACAAATACTGTTAATCTATACAAATACTGTTAATCTATACAAATACTGTTAATCTATACTATACAAATACCATGCAGCATGCTGTTGTAAATGTATTATACCTGTTCACTATCCATGTCTATATCATGCATTTTCTGGAAGTTGGGAGGCATAAGGAAAACAATTTCATTGAGTGAAGATCTAGAATTGGCCTGCAAACAATTGATGAAAAGAAAGACATGTACATATAACAATGAGGTTAGGTGAAAATGTTAATGACATCCACACAGACACAAGTATCAATGATTACATTGAGTTAGTTGAAATCAGGACAACGATAATTACAGCATTCATATCAGACATACGAAGGAATGATGCAGGTAAATTCTAAACAAACTAGCACTGGATATCTACACTAAAAGCCTTGGCATATCATCAATCAGAATTTTATATCATTTTACATGACAACAGGATTTACATTAGGCTAAAAGTCATTTAACTTTGGATAACTAAATGTTTCTCATTAACACATTCTATCCTTTATACAGGAAAATTAAACAGTTGATCAAGGGAAATCAATGACTAAACCTACCACCAGAGGGGATCTTTTATTTAGGATTTTTACTAAACCTACCACCAGAGGGGACCTTCTATTTAGGATCTTTACTAAACCTATCAACAGAGGGGACCTTCTATTTAGGATCTTTACTAAACCTATCAACAGAGGGGACCTTCTATTTAGGATCTTTACTAAACCTATCAACAGAGGGGACCTTCTATTTAGGATCTTTACTAAACCTACCACCAGAGGGGACCTTCTATTTAGGATCTTTACTAAACCTACCACCAGAGGGGACCTTCTATTTAGGATTTTTACTAAACCTATCAACAGAGGGGACCTTCTATTTAGGATCTTTACCTATCAACAGAGGGGACCTTCTATTTAGGAATTTACTAAACCTACCACCAGAGGGGAACTTCTATTTAGGATCTGCACCATATGATAGCTTTAATGATAGTTTTCATAATAACATAAAAGATGTTGGTTTCATTGATTTGACAGGACCATTCATGCATTTGCGTCACTTTTTGAAAACCTACCATACGTGTAGATGCCAACATCTCTCGGAGTCGTTCAATCTCCCGTCTCAGGTCCCGGATCAGCGACACATTCGGATCCTGAGGAGACAAAATATGCACTGTAGAATACCTTAAAAACATGGATATGGAGGAAATACAAATAGTTTTACATCTTTTGTTTGTAGCGTTCTATTAGAAAGTGACATTACAAAGAGTGGCAATCAACACATTTTTTTGTGCTTATTTTACAATTTGTAAAGCAGTAATAACAAGGGACTTATCAGGAATATCATTTTATTGAAACTTTGTATTCCTACGACATTGAGCCAATAAGTCACCCTAGTACTTGCTACAAGCCCAAGATAGACTCCAAGGCTACAGGCTCAAGGTAGACTCCAAGACTACAGGCCCAGGGTAGACTCCAAGACTAAAGGCTCAAGGCAGACTCCAAGGCTAAAAGCTCAAGGTAGACTCCAAGGCAACTGGCCCAGGGTAGACTCAAAGACAACAGGCCCAGGGTAGACTCCAAGGCTACAGGTCCAGGGTAGACTCCAAGACTACAGGTCCAGGGTAGACTCCAAGACTACAGGTCCAGGGTAGACTCCAAGGCTACAGGTCCAGGGTAGACTCCAAGGCTACAGGTCCAGGGTAGACTCCAAGGCTACAGGCCCAAGGTAGAATCCAAGACAACAGGCCCAGGGTAGACTCCAAGGCTACAGGTCCAGGGTAGACTCCAAGACTACAGGTCCAGGGTAGACTCCAAGACTACAGGTCAAGGGTAGACTCCAAGGCTACAGGTCCAGGGTAGACTCCAAGGCTACAGGTCCAGGGTAGACTCCAAGGCTACAGGCCCAAGGTAGAATCCAAGACTACAGGTCCAGGGTAGACTCCAAGGCTACAGGTCCAGGGTAGACTCCAAGACTACAGGTCCAGGGTAGACTCCAAGGCTACATGTCCAGGGTAGACTCCAAGGCTACAGGTCCAGGGTAGACTCCAAGGCTACAGGCCCAAGGTAGACTCCAAGGCTACAGGCCCAAGGTAGACTCCAAGGCTACACGTCCAGGGTAGACTCCAAGACATCAGGCCCAAGGTAGACTCCAAGGCTACAGGCCCAAGGTAGACTCCAAGACTACAGGCCCAGGGTTGACTCCAAGACTACAGGCCCAAGGTAGACTCCAAGGCTACAGGCCCAGGGTAGACTCCAAGGCTACAGGCCCAGGGTAGACTCCAAGGCTACAGGTCCAGGGTAGACTCCAAGGCTACAGGCCCAAGGTAGACTCCAAGGCTACAGGCCCAAGGTAGACTCCAAGGCTAAAAGCTCAAGGTAGACTCCAAGGCTACAGGCTCAAGGTAGACTCAAAGACTACAGGCCCAAGGTAGACTCCAAGGCTACAGGTCCAGGGTAGACTCAAAGGCTACAGGCCCAAGGTAGACTCCAAGGCTAAAAGCTTAAGGTAGACTCCAAGGCTAAAAGCTCAAGGTAGACTCCAAGACTACAGGCCCAGGATAGACTCAAAGACTACAGGCCCAGGGTAGACTCCAAGGCTACAGGCCCAGGGTAGACTCCAAGACTACAGGCCCAAGGTAGACTCCAAGACTACAGGCTCAGGGTAGACTCCAAGGCTACAGGCCCAAGGTAGACTCCAAGACTACAGGCTCAGGGTAAACTCCAAGGCTACAGGCCCAAGGTAGACTCCAAGGCTACAGGCCCAAGGTACACTCCAAGGCTACAGACCCAAGGTAGACTCAAAGACTACAGGCCCAGGGTAGACTCCAAGACTACTGGCCAAAGGTAGATTCCAAGACAACAGGCCCTAGGTAGACTCCCAGGCTTCAGGCACAAGATAGACTCCAAGGCTACTGGCCCAAGGTAGACTCCAAGGCTACAGGCCCAAGGTAGACTCCAAGGCTACAGGTCCAGGGTAGACACCAAGGCTACAGGCCCAAGGTAGACTCCAAGGCTACAGGCCCAGGGTAGACTCCATGGCTACAGGCCCAAGGTAGACTCCAAGGCTACTGGCCCAGGGTAGACTCCAAGACTACAGGCACAGGGTAGACTCCAAGGCTACTGGCCCAAGGTAGACTCCAAGACAACAGGCCCAAGGTAGACTCCAAGGCTACAGGCCCAAGGTACACTCTAAGGCTACTGGCCCAAGGTACACTCCAAGACTACTGGCTCAAGATAGACTCCAAGGCTACAGGCCCAAGGTAGATTCCAAGGCTACAGGCCCAAGGTAGACTCCAAGGCTACAGGCCCAAGGTAGACTCCAAGACTACAGGCCCAAGGTAGACTCCAAGGCTACAGACCCAAGGTAGACTCCAAGGCTACAGGCCCAAGGTAGACTCCAAGGCTACAGGCCCAAGGTAGACTCCAAGGTTACAGGCCCAGGGTAGACTCCAAGGCTACAGGCCCAAGGTAGACTCCAAGGCTACAGGCCCAAGGTAGACTCCAAGGCTACAGGCCCAAAGTAGACTCCAAGGCTACAGGCCCAAGGTAGACTCCAAGGCTACAGGCCCAAGGTAGACTCCAAGGCTACAGGCCCAAGGTAGACTCCAAGGCTACAGGCCCAAGGTAGACTCCAAGGCTACGGGCCCAAGGTAGACTCCAAGGCTACGGGCCCAAGGTAGACTCCAAGGCTACAGGCCCAAGGTAGATTCCAAGGCTACAGGCCCAAGGTAGACTCCCAGGCCTCTTGATACAGACTTTGCCTTCATAACGAATTGGTAGTTCTATATCCCAGCATGTTACAAGTGCAATGTCAGATATCTGGGCTTCTCAGTTTTTGAGAAGAAGTTGACTCAAAGGAAAAGTTGATGATGGACTGCCGGATACACGGCTATGGACAATGCACCAAAACATATGTTTATTTTCTCGCAAGTATGCCAATATCAATGAATTACTGTTCAGGGTCTTATGTAATGTGTGTTTTCAGGCTGGGATGACAATTAGCCCAGCAGGTCTCTGCCTAGCAGGCATTCCCACCACCTTGCCAAATATTTCAATACCTTACATTCATGCGGTGATGATCACTTAGCTAGGAGAGTAAACACTTATACCTCAAATAACAATGAATTAATGCTAAATGTTTTATAACAGTATACATAGGCTATATGTCAACACATAGCATTCCATGCAGGATTATCAGATCTAGATTTGTTTTAGTATGACAGTGCTGGTAGCCTGACTTATGTTATATGTATTATGGGCACTAGAAAGGCAGACAGTATAAAAACTAGATTTTATCTTGACAATTTAAACTCTCCTAATTCTACCCTTAAATTGTGTTTATATTTTCCAATAAACCATTGTCAACAGTATTGATGACTAACTTGGCTGTAACAAAATATTTTCATTATTTTATATTTAAAATGTTGTCATTTACTTTTAAAAACTATATCCCTTAAAAACTTTTCAATTCATCATTCATTCAGTGAGAGCAGATCCTATTCACTTGAAATTAAGATATTCTTTCAAAATTAAGACACTCTCTTAAAATTTTGAATTCTCCAATACTTCTGAATTCATATCAAGAGGCCCATGGGCCTTAACGGTCATCTGACTCATGGCACAAAAAAACAAAGTCACAGTATAAAGTATTGGTTAACGATTAATATAAACAATTAATACAAGGAACTCCTTAGTTGAATATGTAAGTTTCTGAAATAGGTAAATGTCATTTGTTGAACAAACTTGGTAGCCCTTCATCCATATATGGTTGTAACCAATTCAAGGATTAATATAAGTTTAAGGAGGAGTCAGATTTTAAAGCCAAATTTCAGCAAAGCTCCCATTTTGGACCTACGTCGTACTATTCCCATGGGTCTTACCTAGGTCCTTTATAAAATGTGATTGTCCTTACCTAAAGTTCCCCCTTCTGAATCAATTAAAACTCCTATAGACCAATTTCCATTGAGATCAGAGACTGAAAACAGGAAGTTGGCCAACGGCCATCTTGGAATACCAAAATCTTTACGTAAATGTTTGCATGTTGTTCGGCATCAATTAAAACCCCTATTGACCAATTTTCATTGAAATCGGAAACTGAAACCTTAAAACAGGAAGTGGGCCAGCGGCAATCTTGGAATACCAAAATCTTTACGAAAATGTTTGCATGTTGTTCGGCATCAATTAAAACCTCTATAGACCAATTTTCATTGAAATCGGAGACTGAAACCTTAAAACAGGAAGTGGGCCAGCGGCCATCTTGGAATACCAAAATCTTTACGAAAAAATGTTTGCAGGTTGTTCGGCATCGATTAAAACCCCTATAGAACAATTTTCATAGAGATCAGAGACCGAAACCTGAAAACAGGAAGTGGGCCAGCTAAAATTAAGAAAATTTGCCCTTTTAGGGCCCCACCCCTCAGCCCCTAGGGGGCGGACCAGACTCATTTATATAAATATAATTGTGTTTCCCCAATGATGTTTCACACCAAATATGGATGAAATCCATCCATTCAAGGATGAGTAGGTTTTCAAAGCTAAAATTAAGAAAATTTGCCCTTTGGGGGCCCCACCCCTCAGCCCCTAGGGGTCCGACCAGGCTCATTTATATAAAATATGATTGTCCTTGGCCAATGATGTTTCACACCAAATATGGATGAAATCCATCCAAGGATGAAGGAGGAGTAGGATTTTAAAGCTAAAATTAAGAAAATTTGCCCTTTTGGGGCCCCACCCCTCAGCCCCTAGGGGTCGGACCAGGCTCATTTATATGAAATATGATTGTCCGTCCCCAATGATGTTTCACACCAAATATGGATGAAATCCATCCATTCAAGGATGAGTAGGTTTTCAAAGCTAAAATTAAGAAAATTTGCCCTTTGGGGGCCCCACCCCTCAGCCCCTAGGGGTCCGACCAGGCTCATTTATATAAAATATGATTGTCCTTCCCCAATGATGTTTCACACCAAATATGGATGAAATCCATCCAAGGATGAAGGAGGAGTAGGATTTTAAAGCTAAAATTAAGAAAATTTGCCCTTTTGGGGCCCCACCCCTCAGCCCCTAGGGGTCGGACCAGGCTCATTTATATGAAATATGATTGTCCGTCCCCAATGATGTTTCACACCAAATATGGATGAAATCCATCCATTCAAGGATGAGTAGGTTTTCAAAGCTAAAATTAAGAAAATTTGCCCTTTGGGGGCCCCACCCCTCAGCCCCTAGGGGTCCGACCAGGCTCATTTATATAAAATATGATTGTCCTTGGCCAATGATGTTTCACACCAAATATGGATGAAATCCATCCAAGGATGAAGGAGGAGTAGGATTTTAAAGCTAAAATTAAGAAAATTTGCCCTTTTGGGGCCCCACCCCTCAGCCCCTAGGGGTCGGACCAGGCTCATTTATAAAATATGATTGCCCTTGGCCAATGATGTTTCACACCAAATATGGATGAAATCCATCCATTCAAGGATGAGTAGGTTTTCAAAGCTAAAATTAAGAAAATTTGCCCTTTGGGGGCCCCACCCCTCAGCCCCTAGGGGTCCGACCAGGCTCATTTATATAAAATATGATTGTCCTTGGCCAATGATGTTTCACACCAAATATGGATGAAATCCATCCAAGGATGAAGGAGGAGTAGGATTTTAAAGCTAAAATTAAGAAAATTTGCCCTTTTGGGGCCCCACCCCTCAGCCCCTAGGGGTCGGACCAGGCTCATTTATAAAATATGATTGCCCTTGGCCAATGATGTTTCACACCAAATATGGATGAAATCCATCGAAGGATGAAGGAGGAGTAGGATTTTAAAGCTAAAATTAAGAAAATTTGCCCTTTTGGGGCCCCACTTCTCAGCCCCTAGGGGTCCGACTAGGCTCATTTATATAAAATATGATTGTCCTTGGCCAATGATGTTTCGAACAAAATTTGGTTGAAATCCGCTTAGCGGTTAAGGAGGAGTAGCGTTTTAAAGGAAAAAGTTTACGCACGACGCACGGCGCACGGCGCACGACGACGGACGAATCACGATGACTATAGGTCATCCTGACCCTTCGGGTCATATGACCTAAAAAGGTAACCTTATTTATTTGTAAAAACAGCCTAACAATGGGAATAATTCAAGTACCACGGGATACCTGATAACGGTTGTGCATGACTATTGTTTCTATTGACTATGGGTTAATTGACTCGGCCCTACTACCTATCTCATTGACTTTGGGTTAATTGACTCAGCCCTACTACCTATCTCATTGACTATGGGTTAATTGACTCAGCCTTACTACCTACTCCATTGACTTTGGGTTAATTGACTCGGCCCTACTACCTACCTCATTGACTTTGGGTTAATTGACTTGGCCCTACTACCTACCTCATTGACTATGGGTTAATTGACTCGGCCCTACTACCTACCTCCTTGACTATGGGTTAATTGACTCGGCCCTACTACCTACCTCATTGACTTTGGGTTAATTGACTCGGCCCTACTACCTACCTCATTGACTTTGGGTTAATTGACTCGGCCCTACTACCTACCTCATTGACTATGGGTTAATTGACTCGGCCCTACTACCTACCTCATTGACTATGGGTTAATTGACTCGGCCCTACTACCTACCTCATTGACTATGGGTTAATTGATTCGGCCCTATTACCTATCACATTGACTTTGGGTTAATTGACTCGGCCCTACTACCTACCTCATTGACTTCTGGTTAATTGACTCGGCCCTACTACCTACCTCATTGACTATGGGTTAATTGACTCGGCCCTACTACCTATCTCATTGACTATGGGTTAATTGACTTGGCCCTACTACCTACCTCATTGACTTTGGGTTAATTGACTAGGCCCTACTACCTACCTCATTGACTATGGGTTAATTGACTCGGCCCTACTACCTACCTCATTGACTTCTGGTTAATTGACTCGGCCCTACTACCTATCTCATTGACTATGGGTTAATTGACTCGGCCCTACTAACTACCTCATTGACTTTGGATTAATTGACTCGGCCCTACTACCTACCTCATTGACTATGGGTTAATTGACTCCGCCCTACTACCTACCTCATTGACTATGGGTTAATTGACTCGGCCCTACTAACTACCTCATTGACTTTGGATTAATTGACTCGGCCCTACTACCTACCTCATTGACTATGGGTTAATTGACTCGGCCCTACTACCTATCTCATTGACTATGGGTTAATTGACTCGGCCCTACTACCTACCTCATTGACTATGGGTTAATTGACTCGGCCCTACTACCTACCTCATTGACTATGGGTTAATTGACTGGGCCCTACTACCTACCTCATTGACTTCAGGTTAATTGACTCGGCCCTACTACCTACCTCATTGACTATGGGTTAATTGACTCGGCCCTACTACCTACCTCATTGACTTCTGGTTAATTGACTCGGCCCTACTACCTACCTCATTGACTATGGGTTAATTGACTCGGCCCTACTAACTACCTCATTGACTTTGGGTTAATTGACTCAGCCTTACTACCTACCTCATTGACTATGGGTTAATTGACTCGGCCCTACTACCTATCTCATTGACTTTGGGTTAATTGACTCGGCCCTACTACCTTGGGTTAATTGACTCGGCCCTACTACCTATCTCATTGACTATGGGTTAATTGACTCAGTCCTACTACCTACCTCATTGACTTCTGGTTAATTGACTCGGCCCTACTAACTTCCTCATTGACTTTGGGTTAATTGACTCTGCCCTACTACCTACCTCATTGACTATGGGTTAATTGACTCGGCCCTACTACCTATCTCATTGACTTTGGGTTAATTGACTCGGCCCTACTACCTACCTCATTGACTTTGGGTTAATTGACTCAGTCCTACTACCCGCTCATTGACTTCAGGTTAATTGACTCAGCCCTACTACCAGACATGTTAACCTTTGGTGAGCAAAAAGAGGTAGATTTTTGACTCAAAAGCGGTAGCATTACACGCGGCATTTTTCACGACGCGTCGGATATATATAAATATCAATAATATGCAAAATAATTACAAAAACATATTTTGTTAACAAAATTATGATTTAACTTTAATTATCACCATAGGCCTTGCATTGGTGGCTCATTTTGTATTGTTCAAATGTTAATTAAGGCTTATATTAAATTCAGAAGATGAAAAATGCCAATAAATGCATTGTATACTTTTATTTCAATGCTAGTTATCACCTTTTTTAATTACATGTATACATTTTGTCTATTTGTTTTGTTTTTTTTTTCACTTTTTTTTTTTTTTTTTTTTTTTGTAATACATGTCTGGACTCATTTTCCTTTGATTTATGCAAGAAAAAATACAAATATTTGTTTCTAAAATTTTCACCAATATTCTAGAGAAATAATCACCCTGAAAAAAAAAATTTTTTTTAGCGATATCCTGAAACAAGAGGCCCAGAGGGCCTGTATCGCTCACCTGGTTTGTAATGCCTAGTAATGTTCTGAATACAGGTTCATTGTTTCTTTTCTGAAGGAATTTGAATATTTACCTCTAATTCCCCTATTGGGCCCCACTCTGCTCCAGGGGGTCAAAGCCAAAATTTACACAAATTCTGTTAACCCCAAGGATGTTTCTGGGCCAAATTTGGTTAAAATCCAAGCAGAACTATATGACTAGTAGCGATTTAGGATTTACCGCTATTTCCCATATTGGGCCTTGCCCCTCCTGCCCCCGGGTGTCAGAGCCAAAATTTATACAAACTCTATTCCCCTTTCCCCATGGATGTTTGTGGTCAAATTTGGTTTCAATCCATGCAGAACTCTAGGACAAGTAGCGATTTATCAGATTTACCTCTATTTCCCATATTGGGCCCCACCCCTCCTGCCCCCGGGGGAGTCAGAGCCAAAATTTATACAAGTTCTGTTCCCCTTCCCCCAAGGATGTTTCTGGCCAAATTTGGTTACAATCCATGCAGAACTCTAGGACAAGTAGCGATTTATAGGATTAACCTCTATTTCCCCTATTGGGCTCCCCCCTCCTGCCCCCAGGGGAGTCAGAACCAAAATTTATACAAGTTCTGTTCCCCTTCCCCCAAGGATGTTTCTGGCCAAATTTGGTTACAATCCATGCAGAACTCTAGGACAAGTAGCGACTTATAGGATTTACCTCTTTTTCCCTTATTGGGCCCCGCCCCTCCTGCCCCCGGGGGGTCAGAGGCAAACTTTATACAATTTCTGTTCCCCTTCATCAAGGATGTTTCTGGCCAAATTTGGTTACAATCCATGCAGAACTCTAGGACAAGTAGAGATTTATAGGATTTACCTCTATTTCCCCTATTGGGCCCCGCCCCTCCTGCCCCCGGGGGGTCAGAGCCAAAATTTATACAAGTTCTGTTCCCCTTCCCCCAAGGATGTTTCTGGCCAAATTTGGTTACAATCCATGCAGAACTCTAGGACAAGTAGCGATTTATAGGATATACCTCTGTTTCCCCTCTTGGGCCCCGCCCCTCCGGCCCCAGGGGGTCAGAGCCAAAATTATACAAGTTCTGTTCCCCTTCCCCCAAGGATGTTTCTGGCCAAATTTGGTTACAATCCATGCAGAACTCTAGGACAAGTAGCGATTTATAGGATTTACCTCTATGTCCCCTATTGGGCCCCGCCCCTCCTGCCCCCCGTGGGGTCAGAGCCAAAATTTATACAAGTTCTGTTCCCCTTCCCCCAAGGATGTTTCTGGCCAAATTTGGTTACAATCCATGCAGAACTCTAGGACAAGTAGCGATTTATAGGATTAACCTCTATTTCCCCTATTGGGCCCCGCCCCTCCTGCCCCCGGGGGGTCAGAGCCAAAATTTATACAAGTTCTGTTCCCCTTCCCCCAAGGATGTTTCTGGCCAAATTTGGTTACAATCCATGCAGAACTCTAGGACAAGTAGCGATTTATAGGATTAACCTCTATTTCCCCTATTGGGCCCCGCCCCTCCTGCCCCCGGGGGGTCAGAGCCAAATTTTATACAAGTTCTGTTCCCCTTCCCCCAAGGATGTTTCTGGCCAAATTTGGTTACAATTCATGCAGAACTCTAGGACAAGTAGCGATTTATAGGATTAACCTCTATTTCCCCTATTGGGCCCCGCCCCTCCTGCCCCCGGGGGGTCAGAGCCAAAATTTATACAAGTTCTGTTCCCCTTCCCCCAAGGATGTTTCTGGCCAAATTTGGTTACAATTCATGCAGAACTTTAGGACAAGTAGCGATTTATAGGATTAACCTCTATTTCCCCTATTGGGCCCCACCCCTCCTGCCCCCGGGGGAGTCAGAGCCAAAATTTATACAAGTTCTGTTCCCCTCCTCCCAAGGATGTTTCTGGCCAAATTTAGTTACAATCCATGCAGAACTCTAGGACAAGTAGCGATTTATAGGATTAACCTCTATTTTCCCTATTGGGCCCCCCCCTCCTGCCCCCGGGGGAGTCAGAGCCAAAATTTATACAAGCTCTGTTCCCCTCCCCCCAAGGATGTTTCTGGCCAAATTTGGTTACAATCCATGCAGAACTCTAGGACAAGTAGCGATTTATAGGATTTACCTCTATTTCCCCTATTGGACCCCGCCCCTCCTGCCCCTGGGGGGTCAGAGCCAAAATTTATACAAGTTCTGTTCCCCTTCCCCTAAGGATGTTTGTGGTCCCGCCCCTCCTGCCCCTGGGGGGTCAGAGCCAAAATTTATACAAGTTCTGTTCCCCTTCCCCTAAGGCTGTTTGTGGCCAAATTTGGTTACAATCCATGCAGAACTCTATGACTAGTAGCGATTTAAAGGAAATGTTGACGGACGGACGCCGGACGCCGCGCCATGGCATAAGCTCACCGGCCCTTCGGGCCAGGTGAGCTAAAAATATACCAAAATCCGGCTCCTTTATTAGAATCACCCCATTCCAAAATGGCGGCCATTACGATTGCAAAGTTTATGATTTTCAGCAGACACTGTATGCCTATTTTACATTAAAAACGTGAGTAAATCATTTCAATTATAAGTAGTGTTTGTTTTTGAAATGATGCTTATTAGTTTTAAGCACAAAATTTATTGAAAGGCCAGATGATTGTTTCCTTACGGTAGGCCTACGTAATACACATCGTTACACTCAGACACGTGAAATAGGCTAAGCAAGTGACACCACCAAGCCAAGGTGGAACTAGCCCCAGGCTGCTAATTAGCACCAGTGGGTGTTGGTCAGGGAGTGTTCACACCTCCTTTGTTTACTTAATTATGAAGCCTGTCCCCCTACTCAGTATGGTATGCATTTTGAAGCCACCATGGCAGCCCCAACCGACTATATATAGCTACAGTGTATGAAAAATTCAGAAATCGGAAGAAGAAAAATGTAGACGATGTTTTGCAGAAATCGGAATATTTGGATATTAAAGCCGCAGGCGGAATATCAGTCTCAAAAGCGGTAGACTTCCGCCAGAATTGGTAGGGTTAACATGTCTGCCTACTACCTACCTCATTGACTTCAGGTTAATTGACTCAGCCCTGCTACCTACCTCATTGACTTTGGGTTTGTTGATTATACTCTTCGCCCGTTGTGCATACCGAAGTGTGCTTAAAGTTTCATTGTAGTACATGCTGGCTGGTGTAATTGCTACAATATATCAATATACAGAAGTTAAATTTATAATACTGATAATTAAAAGAACAGCTGAAATATACATGCAAATTAAATTAAAAGTTCATAGATATATTATCAGAAATTACCATGAAAAATTCGCACTGACCAATGGCAAACCTACACGGGTAAGCACAGGCTTCCATTTTTGATAGACAAGCAGCATTTTAACAAGAGATCCCAGAGGGATCTTGATGCCCACCAAAGAATGATCTATGCCTTACAATGTAAAGAGGGATCTTTTCTCTGCTTTCTTTAATGATGAAATCCAAGATGGCAGCCGGTTGGCCATCTTGCTGCCCAATCATTCCCCAAAAGGCACCACTAGGGCCCAAGGGGAACCAATGTATAACTTAAGCGGAAATCCTTCAGTAATTTCAACTACCAAAATCCAAGATGGCGGTCAGTCGGCCATCTTGTTGACCAATCAGTCTCAAATTGCAATATGCACAACTAGGGCCCTAGGGGAACCTACATGTGAAATTTGAGACAGAGCTCTTCAGTACTTTCTGAGAAATAGTGGTAACAAACTTTAACAATCAAAATCCAAGATAGCTGCCTGGCGGCCATCTTGTAGACCGATAGGTCCCAAAATGCAATATGCGCAACAAGGGTCCTAGGGAAACCTACATATTTTCAAATTTGAACTAGAAATATGTCTGTTAGATATTAAGTACTCGCTAACTACTTCCGAACTTATTTCTAGTATGAAATCATCCTCGGCAACAGGTGTACGTAGCACTTTCGCTCATTATCCTTGGGAATATTGCAAGGAGATGGTTAACGCCCTTGGTGTATTGTAATAAATACTTTCCTTTACTTCATCAGAACTTTAATTGTGAAATTACTTAGAACATTGTTAAGTGTGTTCTTTGTTACATAGTAGTGTGTTTATTATCATATTGATATTGGTACAATAGGCTTGTTTCTCTGTTCAAAATAGTCGTCCGCTAGAACACCGTCCAGTCTCTGTGCACGTGGTGACTTACTTATGTCATGCTTGAACGCCTTTCTGGAGTACATTAGATCTAGAGCTCAGACACTCAGACTGATATTTTATAATGTTTTTTCTTCTATTCTGTTTCTCTTACGCAAGGCTGTGTAATTTTAGAAATATTGATTAGAACTGCAGCAAATGCGGTCTGTGGTCACAGGGTTAAGTAAGCGAAAGTGTTATGTACACCTAGGACCTAGAATAATGTGAAATAAATAAAATACGTGACCGGTACTAAAAGTTATCCTTTTCATCACTCTCTTTTATTGACTATGTAAACCTGATTTTTATTGTATTGTTCCGTATGTTTCCAAAGTCGATCAGATGCTTAGAATATCGTGACCGATGCAAGAGTTTTTATGTTACGCCGCTTGAAGTTTACACAAAACAAATGTGTTTAGCACTGTGTAATGTCACTGCTCTTAATTTATAGTAAATTATCACTGACAAGTATATCTCAGTATATGTTTTTGAAAAGTTGGTGTCACTGAATCACGGCGAAATGTATTGAAGGGTATACTACACTGATTTCCGGTATCGCGTGCGCAGTTGGATTATGCGCATAGCGGATGTACACAGACTCTACATCCGACAAGGAAAATAATAGTGCGAATATATATATATAATATACGCTCACACTAAAAAGATCCCTTCAGTACTTTCTGAGAAATAGTGGTAACAAACTTTAACTATCAAAATCCAAGATGGCTGCCTGTCTTGTTGATCGATTTGTCCTAAAATGCAATATGCACAACTAGGGCCGTAGGGAAACCTACATATCAAATTTGAAAAAGTTCTGAGAAATAGCGGTAACAAGAAATGTTAACGGACGACGGACCACGGACGGAAAGGCGATTTGAATAGCTTAACATCTGATGATGGTTGGCTATAAACTAATACCATTGAGGTCAGCATTTGTTCAAACCCCATTTATCACATTTATTCATTAACAAAATCAAAAGCCTCCATTTTTAAGTAACATCCTAATTTCCATGAATGAGAAATTTAGTTACCATGGCAATGAAAGTATCATCATAGTGTTAGGCATCTCTCAAACCCTTAAATAGCATGTACACCAATTTTTGGATCAATAATTCAGATCATGACTTAGCTGAAGACTTACTTGAGATCATGATGGTTTTGGGATCAATAATTCAGATCATGACTTAGCTGAAGACTTACTTGAGATCATGATGGTTTTGGGATCAATAAATCAGATCATGACTTAGCTGAAGACTTACTTGAGACCATCATAATTTTGGGATCAATAATTCAGATCATGACTTAGCTGAAGACTTACTTGAGATCATGATGATTTTGGGATCAATAATTCAGATCATGACTTAGCTGAAGACTTACCTGAGATCATGACGGTTTTGGGATCAATAATTCAGATCATGACTTAGCTGAAGACTTACTTGAGATCATGATGGTTTTGGGATCAATAATTCAGATCATGACTTAGCTGAAGACTTACCTGAGATCATGATGGTTTAAGGATCAATAAATCAGATCATGACTTAGCTGAAGACTTACTTGAGATCATGATGATTTTTGGATCAATAAATCAGATCATGACTTAGCTGAAGACTAACTTGAGATCTTGATGGTTTTGGGATCAATAATTCAGATCATGACTTAGCTGAAGACTTACTTGAGACCATGATGATTTTTGGATCAATAAATCAGATCATGACTTAGCTGAAAACTTAGTTGAGATCATGATGATTTTTGGATCAATAATTCAGATCATGACTTAGCTGAAGACTTACTTGAGACCATGATGATTTTTGGATCAATAATTCAGATCATGACTTAGCTGAAGACTTACTTGAGACCATGATGATTTTTGGATCAATAATTCAGATCATGACTTAGCTGAAGACTTACTTGAGATCATGATGGTTTTCGAGTTGCCTCCAAGGCTATCCTTCAAGAGCCATGTGAGGACAGAATCACGATATGGAATGTAAGGAAGACGTTTTTTGGCTGAATCCCCACCCGGACTACTTTGGATACTAGCCACGGAAGCTCCAAGATTATCTGAGCTACAGGACAGGAGAGATCGCTCAGCTGGAAGATAATATAAAATAATCAGATTATTCTGATAAAATGCATGACATTGCAAGAAAGATCATTCAAGCTCAATACATTAATGTAAGAACACACTAACATATCTTTATATAGGTAAGAACACACACTAACATATCTTTATATAGGTAAGAACACACACTAACATATATTTATATAGGTAAGAACACACACTAACATATCTTTATATAGGTAAGAACACACACTAACATATCTTTATATAGGTAAGAATACACACTAACATATCTTTATATAGGTAAGAACACACACTAACATATCTTTATATAGGTAAGAACACACACTAACATATCTTTATATAGGTAAGAACACACACTAACATATCTTTATATAGGTAAGAACACACACTAACATATCTTTATATAGGTAAGAACACACACTAACACATCTTTACATAGGTAAGAACACACACTAACATATATTTATATAGGTAAGAACACACACTAACATATCTTTATATAGGTAAGAACACACACTAACATATCTTTATATAGGTTAGAACACACACTAACATATCTTTATATAGGTAAGAACACACACTAACATATCTTTACATAGGTAAGAACACACACTAACATATCTTTATATAGGTAAGAACACACACTAACATATCTTTATATAGGTAAGAACACACACTAACACATCTTTACATAGGTAAGAACACACACACTAACATATCTTTATATAGGTAAGAACACACACTAACATATCTTTATATAGGTAAGAACACACACTAACACATCTTTACATAGGTAAGAACACACACTAACATATCTTTATATAGGTTAGAACACACACTAACATATCTTTATATAGGTAAGAACACACACTAATATATATTTATATAGGTAAGAACACACACTAACATATCTTTATATAGGTAAGAACACACACTAACATATATTTATATAGGTAAGAACACACACTAACATATATTTATATAGGTAAGAACACACACTAACATATCTTTATATAGGTAAGAACACACACTAACATATCTTTATATAGGTAAGAACAAACACTAACATATCTTTATATAGGTAAGAACACACACTAACACATCTTTATATAGGTAAGAACACACACTAACACATCTTTACATAGGTAAGAACAAACACTAACATATCTTTATATAGGTAAGAACAAACACTAACATATCTTTATATAGGTAAGAACACACACTAACATATCTTTATATAGGTAAGAACACACACTAACATATCTTCATATAGGTAAGAACAAACACTAACATATCTTTATATAGGTAAGAACACACACTAACATATCTTTATATAGGTAAGAACACACACTAACGTATATTTATATAGGTTAGAACACACACTAACATATCTTTATATAGGTAAGAACACACACTAACATATCTTTATATAGGTAAGAACACACACTAACATATCTTTATATAGGTAAGAACAAACACTAACATATCTTTATATAGGTAAGAACAAACACTAACACATCTTTATATAGGTAAGAACACACACTAACACATCTTTACATAGGTAAGAACACACACTAACATATCTTTACATAGGTAAGAACACACACTAACATATCTTTACATAGGTAAGAACACACACTAACATATCTTTATATAGGTAAGAACACACACTAACATATCTTTATATATGTAAGAACACACACTAACATATCTTTATATAGGTAAGAACACACACTAACATATATTTATATAGGTAAGAACACACACTAACATATCTTTATATAGGTAAGAACACACATAAACATATCTTTATATAGGTAAGAACACACAATAACATATCTTTATATAGATAAGAACACACACTAACATATCTTTATATAGGTAAGAACACACACTAACATATATTTATATAGGTAAGAATACACACTAACATATCTTTATATAGGTAAGAACAAACACTAACATATCTTTATATAGGTAAGAACAAACACTAACACATCTTTATATAGGTAAGATCACACACTAACACATCTTTACATAGGTAAGAACACACACTAACATATCTTTACATAGGTAAGAACACACACTAACATATATTTATATAGGTAAGAACACACACTAACATATCTTTATATAGGTAAGAACACACACTAACATATATTTATATAGGTAAGAACACACACTAACATATCTTTATATAGGTAAGAACACACAATAACATATCTTTATATAGGTTAGAACACACACTAACATATATTTATATAGGTAAGAACACACACTAACATATCTTTATATAGGTAAGAACACACACTAACATATCTTTATATAGGTAAGAACAAACACTAACATATATTTATATAGGTAAGAACACACACTAACATATCTTTATATAGGTTAGAACACACACTAACATATCTTTATATAGGTAAGAACACACACTAACATATCTTTATATAGGTAAGAACAAACACTAACATATATTTATATAGGTAAGAATACACACTAACATATCTTTATATAGGTAAGAACACACACTAACATATATTTATATAGGTAAGAACACACAATAACATATCTTTATATAGGTAAGAACACACACTAACATATCTTTATATAGGTAAGAACACACACTAAAATATCTTTATATAGGTAAGAACAAACACTAACATATCTTTATATAGGTAAGAATACACACTAACATATCTTTATATAGGTTAGAACACACACTAACATATCTTTATATAGGTAAGAACAAACACTAACATATATTTATATAGGTAAGAACACACACTAACATATCTTTATATAGGTAAGAATACACACTAACATATCTTTATATAGGTTAGAACACACACTAACATATCTTTATATAGGTAAGAATACACACTAACATATCTTTATATAGGTAAGAACACACACTAACATATATTTATATAGGTAAGAACACACAATAACATATCTTTATATAGGTAAGAACACACACTAACATATATTTATATAGGTAAGAACACACACTAACATATCTTTATATAGGTAAGAACAAACACTAACATATCTTTATATAGGTAAGAACACACACTAACATATCTTTATATAGGTAAGAATACACACTAACATATCTTTATATAGGTAAGAATACACACTAACATATCTTTATATAGGTAAGAACACACACTAACACATCTTTACATAGGTAAGAACACACACTAACATATCTTTATATAGGTAAGAACACACACTAACATATCTTTATATAGGTAAGAACACACACTAACACATCTTTATATAGGTAAGAACACACACACTAACATATCTTTATATAGGTAAGAACACACACTAACATATCTTTATATAGGTAAGAACACACACTAACATATCTTTATATAGGTAAGAACACACACTAACATATATTTATATAGGTAAGAATACACACTAACATATCTTTATATAGGTAAGAATACACACTAACATATCTTTATATAGGTAAGAACACACACTAACATATCTTTATATAGGTAAGAACACACACTAACATATCTTTATATAGGTAAGAACACACACTAACATATCTTTATATAGGTTAGAACACACACTAACATATCTTTATATAGGTAAGAATACACACTAACATATCTTTATATAGGTTAGAACACACACTAACATATCTTTATATAGGTAAGAACACACACTAACATATCTTTATATAGGTAAGAACACACACTAACATATATTTATATAGGTAAGAATACACACTAACATATCTTTATATAGGTAAGAACACACACTAACATATCTTTATATAGGTAAGAACACACACTAACATATCTTTATATAGGTAAGAACACACTAACATATCTTTACATAGGTAAGAACACACACTAACATATCTTTACATAGGTAAGAACACACACTAACATATATTTATATAGGTAAGAACACACACTAACATATATTTATATAGGTAAGAATACACACTAACATATCTTTATATAGGTAAGAACACACACTAACATATATTTATATAGGTAAGAACACACACTAACATATATTTATATAGGTAAGAACACACACTAACACATCTTTATATAGGTAAGAACACACACTAACATATCTTTATATAGGTCATGTTGATATTTTGTACATAAAGCTCTAGTAACATTTCAAAGACTTAATAAAACACAGCTAAATTGACATCATGTAGACATCTGAGAGGTTTCATGGCATATCCTGCCTTACCATGAAGTCTGCAGACATTAGTAGGACTAGCTAAGAATGAAGAGAATTAATCAAAAGCCTTAAACACATTCAAAGACTATAACTGAAACAGTTAATGACATATAGACTAAGCTTTAATGAATTGTGACTCACTGATAGGTATAATGGCACTCCAAGGTTACCTTAAGGATTTTAATGATCTTGTAAATACTGATAGATTTAATGATCTTGTAAATACTGATAGATTTAATGATCTTGTAAATACTGATAGATTTAATGATCTTGTAAATACTGATAGATTTAATGATATTGTAAATACCGATAGATTGAATGATCTTGTAAATACTGATAGATTTAATGATCTTGTAAATACTGATAGATTTAATGATATGGTAAATACTGATAGATTTAATGATCTTGTAAATACTGATAGATTTAATGATCTTGTAAATACTGATAGATTTAATGATATGGTAAATACTGATAGATTTAATGATCTTGTAAATACTGATAGATTTAATGATATTGTAAATACTGATAGATTGAATGATCTTGTAAATACTGATAGATTTAATGATCTTGTAAATACTGATAGATTTAATGATCTTGTAAATACCGATAGATTTAATGATATTGTAAATACCGATAGATTGAATGATCTTGTAAATACTGATAGATTTAATGATTTTGTAAATACCGATAGATTTAATGATATTGTAAATACCGATAGATTGAATGATCTTGTAAATACCGATAGATTTAATGATCTTGTAAATACTGATAGATTTAATGATCTTGTAAATACCGATAGATTTAATGCTATTGTAAATACTGATAGATTTAATGATCTTGTAAATACTGATAGATTTCATGATCTTGTAAATACCGATAGATTTAATGCTATTGAAAATACTAATAGATTTAATGATATTGTAAATACTGATAGATTTAATGATCTTGTAAATACCGATAGATTTAATGCTATTGTAAATACTGATAGATTTAATGCTATTGTAATTACTGATAGATTTAATGATCTTGTAAATACCGATAGATTTAATGATATGGTAAATACTGATAGATTTAATGATCTTGTAAAT
This sequence comes from Argopecten irradians, assembly GCF_041381155.1. Lineage (NCBI taxonomy): Eukaryota > Metazoa > Mollusca > Bivalvia > Pectinida > Pectinidae > Argopecten > Argopecten irradians. Next base: position 70,652,454 of record NC_091136.1, on the reverse strand, counting down.
ACTGATAGATTTAATGATATTGTAAATACTGATAGATTTAATGATCTTGTAAATACTGATAGATTTAATGCTATTGTAAATACTGATAGATTTAATGATCTTGTAAATACTGATAGATTTCATGATCTTGTGAATACTGATAGATTTAATGCTATTGAAAATACTAATAGATTTAATGATATTGTAAATACCGATAGATTTAATGCTATTGTAAATACTGATAGATTTAATGATCTTGTAAATACTGATAGATTTAATGATCTTGTAAATACTGATAGATTTAATGATCTTGTAAATACTGATAGATTTAATGATATTGTAAATACTGATAGATTTAATGATCTTGTAAATACTGATAGATTTAATGATCTTGTAAATACTGATAGATTTAATGATCTTGTAAATACTGATAGATTTAATGATATTGTAAATACCGATAGATTTAATGATATTGTAAATACTGATAGATTTAATGCTATTGTAAATACTGATAGATTTAATGATCTTGTAAATACTGATAGATTTAATGATATTGTAAATACTGATAGATTTAATGATCTTGTAAATACTGATAGATTTAATGATCTTGTAAATACCGATAGATTTAATGATATGGTAAATACTGATAGATTTAATGATCTTGTAAATACTGATAGATTTAATGATATTGTAAATACTGATAGATTGAATGATCTTGTAAATACTGATAGATTTAATGATATTGTAAATACCGATAGATTTAATGATATTGTAAATACTGATAGATTTAATGATATTGTAAATACTGATAGATTTAATGATCTTGTAAATACTGATAGATTTAATGATTTTGTAAATACCGATAGATTTAATGATCTTGTAAATACTGATAGATTTAATGATCTTGTAAATACTGATAGATTTAATGATATTGTAAATACTGATAGATTGAATGATCTTGTAAATACCGATAGATTTAATGATATTGTAAATACCGATAGATTTAATGATATTGTAAATACTGATAGATTGAATGATCTTGTAAATACTGATAGATTTAATGATCTTGTACTGATTGATTGAATGATATTGTAAATACTGATAGATTTAATGATCTTGTAAATACTGATAGATTTAATGATCTTGTAAATACCGATAGATTTAATGACATTTTAAAGACTTACCGAGAGCTTTTATGACATTGCCAAGCGTGACCAGAGACTTGTTGATGTTTGAACCCTCTCGTAGCCGACCTTTGTAGCCTGACCAGTAGTTTGGATCAGCTCTCTCACTAAAATTAAAACAGACATCATCATAAACATATGACCTGGTGTAGAATTATAGCCATTTGTGTTGTAGTATAGCCTTTAGTGTTGTAGAATAGCCTTTAGTGTATAGCCTTTAGTGTAGTAGTATAGCCTTTAGTGTATAGCCTTTAGTGTAGTAGTATAGCCTTTAGTGTAGTAGTATAGCCTTTAGTGTAGTAGTATAGCCATTAGTGTAGTAGTATAGCCATTAGTGTAGTAGTATAGCCTTTAGTTTAGTAGTATAGCCTTTAGTGTAGTAGTATAGCCTTTAGTGTAGTAGTATAGCCATTAGTGTAGTAGTATAGCCTTTAGTGTAGTATAGCCTTTAGTGTAGTAGTATAGCCTTTAGTGTAGTAGTATAGCCATTAGTGTAGGAGTATAGCCTTTAGTGTAGTAGTATAGCCATTAGTGTAGTAGTATAGCCTTTAGTGTAGTAGTATAGCCTTTAGTTTAGTAGTATAGCCTTTAGTGTAGTAGTATAGCCTTTAGTGTAGTAGTATAGCCTTTAGTGTAGTAGTATAGCCTTTAGTGTAGTAGTATAGCCTTTAGTGTAGTAGTATAGCCTTTAGTGTATAGCCATTAGTGTAGTAGTATAGCCTTTAGTGTATAGCCTTCAGTGTAGTAGTATAGCCTTTAGTGCAGTACTATAGCCTTTAGTGTATAGCATTTAGTGTAGAAGTATAGCCTTTAGTGTAGTAGTATAGCCTTTAGTCTAGTAGTATAGCCTTTAGTGTATAGCCATTAGTGTAGTAGTATAGCCTTTAGTGTATAGCCTTCAGTGTAGTAGTATAGCCTTTAGTGCAGTAGTATAGCCTTTAGTGTATAGCCTTTAGTGTAGTAGTATAGCCTTTAGTGTATAGCCTTTAGTGTAGTAGTTATAGCCTTTAGTGTAGTAGTATAGCCTTTAGTGTAGTAGTATAGCCTTTAGTGTAGTAGTATAGCCTTTAGTGTATAGCCTTTAGTGTAGTAGTATAGCCTTTAGTGTAGTAGTATAGCCTTTAGTGTAGTAGTATAGCCTTTAGTGTAGTAGTATAGCCTTTAGTGTAGTAGTATAGCCTTTAGTGTAGTAGTATAGCCTTTAGTGTAGTAGTATAGCCATTAGTGTATAGCCTTTAGTGTATAGCCTTTAGTGTAGTAGTATAGCCTTTAGTGTAGTAGTATAGCCTTTAGTGTATAGCATTTAGTGTAGTAGCAGTATAGCTAGTGTATAGCCTTTAGTGTAGTAGTTAGCCTTTAGTGTAGTAGTATAGCCTTAGTGTAGTAGCTTTAGCCTTTAGTGTATAGCCTTTAGTGTAGTAGTATAGCCTTTAGTGTATATAGCCATTAGTGTAGTAGTATAGCCTTTAGTGTAGCCATTAGTGTATAGCCTTTAGTGTATAGTAGTTATTAGTGTTAGTAGTAGTATAGCCATTAGTGTAGTAGTATAGCCTTTAGTGTATAGCCATTAGTGTAGTAGTATAGCCATTAGTGTAGTAGTATAGCCATTAGTGTAGGAGTATAGCCTTTAGTGTATAGCCTTTAGTTTAGTAGTATAGCCATTAGTGTAGTAGTATAGCCATTAGTGTAGTAGTATAGCCATTAGTGTAGTAGTATAGCCTTTAGTGTATAGCCATTAGTGTAGTAGTATAGCCTTTAGTGTAGTAGTATAGCCTTTAGTGTAGTAGTATAGCCTTTAGTGTAGTAGTATAGCCATTTAGTGTAGTAGTATAGCCATTAGTGTAGTAGTATAGCCTTTAGTGTAGTAGTATAGCCTTTAGTGTAGTTGTAAGTAGTAGTATAGCCTTTAGTGTAGTAGTATAGCCTTTAGTGTAGTAGTATAGCCATTAGTGTAGTAGTATAGCCTTTAGTGTAGTAGTATAGCCTTTAGTGTAGTAGTATAGCCTTTAGTGTAGTAGTATAGCCTTTAGTGTATAGCCTTTAGTGTAGTAGTATAGCCTTTAGTGTAGTAGTATAGCCTTTAGTGTAGTAGTATAGCCTTTAGTGTAGTAGTATAGCCATTAGTGTAGTAGTATAGCCTTTAGTGTAGTAGTATAGCCTTTAGTGTAGTAGTATAGCCTTTAGTGTAGTAGTATAGCCTTTAGTGTAGTAGTATAGCCTTTAGTGTAGTAGTATAGCCTTTAGTGTAGTAGTATAGCCTTTAGTGTAGTAGTATAGCCTTTAGTGTAGTAGTAGTTATAGCCTTTAGTGTAGTAGTATAGCCTTTAGTGTAGTAGTATAGCCTTTAGTGTAGTAGTATAGCCTTAGTGTAGTAGTATAGCCTTTAGTGTAGTAGTATAGCCTTTAGTGTAGTAGTATAGCCTTTAGTGTAGTAGTATAGCCTTAAGTGTATAGCCTTTAGTGTAGTAGTATAGCCTTTAGTGTAGTAGTATAGCCTTTAGTGTAGTAGTATAGCCTTTAGTGTATAGTAGTGTAGTATAGCCTTTAGTGTAGTAGTATAGCCTTTAGTGTATAGCCTATAGCCTGTAGTAGTATAGCCTTTAGTGTATAGCCTTTAGTGTAGTAGTATAGCCTTTAGTGTAGTAGTATAGCCTTTAGTGTAGTATAGCCTTTAGTGTAGTAGTATAGCCTTTAGTGTAGTAGTATAGCCTTTAGTGTAGTAGTATAGCCTTTAGTGTAGTAGTATAGCCTTTAGTGTATAGTATAGCCTGTGTAGTAGTATAGCCTTTAGTGTAGTAGTATAGCCTTAGTGTAGTAGTATAAGCCTTTAGTGTATAGCCTTAGTAGTAGTATAGCCTTTAGTGTAGTAGTATAGCCTTTAGTAGTAGTATAGCATTTAGTGTAGTAGTATAGCCTTTAGTGTAGTAGTATAGCCTTTAGTGTAGTATAGCCTTTAGTGTATAGCCATTAGTGTAGTAGTATAGCCTTTAGTGTATAGCCTTTAGTGTAGTAGTATAGCCTTTAGTGTAGTAGTATAGCCTTTAGTGTATAGCCTTTAGTGTAGTAGTATAGCCTTTAGTGTATAGCCTTTAGTGTAGTAGTATAGCCATTAGTGTAGTAGTATAGCCATTAGTGTATAGCCTTTAGTGTATAGCCTTTAGTGTAGTAGTATAGCCTTTAGTGTAGTAGTATAGCATTTAGTGTAGTAGTATAGCATTTAGTGTAGTAGTATAGCCTTTAGTGTATAGCCTTTAGTGTAGTAGTATAGCCTTTAGTGTAGTAGTATAGCCTTTAGTGTATAGTAGTAGTGTATAGCCTTTAGTGTAGTAGTAGCCATTTAGTGTAGTGTATAGCCTTTAGTGTATAGCCTTTAGTGTAGTAGTATAGCCTTTAGTGTAGTAGTATAGCCTTTAGTGTAGTAGTATAGCCTTTAGTGTAGTAGTTAGTGTAGTGTGTAGCCTAGTAGTAGTATAGCCTTTAGTGTATAGTATAGTTTAGTAGTATAGCCTTTAGTGTATAGCCTTAGTGTAGTAGTATAGCCATTAGTGTAGTAGTATAGCCTTTAGTGTATAGTCTTTAGTGTAGTAGTATAGCCATTAGTGTAGTAGTATAGCCTTTAGTGTATAGCCATTAGTGTAGTAGTATAGCCATTAGTGTAGTAGTATAGCCATTAGTGTAGGAGTATAGCCTTTAGTGTATAGCCTTTAGTTTAGTAGTATAGCCATTAGTGTAGTAGTATAGCCATTAGTGTAGTAGTATAGCCTTTAGTGTAGTAGTATAGCCTTTAGTGTATAGCCATTAGTGTAGTAGTATAGCCTTTAGTGTAGTAGTATAGCCTTTAGTGTAGTAGTATAGCCTTTAGTGTAGTAGTATAGCCTTTTAGTGTAGTAGTATAGCCTTTAGTGTAGTAGTATAGCCTTTAGTGTAGTAGTAGTATAGCCTTTAGTGTAGTAGTATAGCCTTTAGTGTAGTAGTATAGCCTTTAGTGTAGTAGTATAGCCTTTAGTGTAGTAGTATAGCCTTTAGTGTAGTAGTATAGCCTTTAGTGTAGTAGTATAGCCTTTAGTGTAGTAGTATAGCCTTTAGTGTAGTAGTATGCCTTTAGTGTAGTAGTATAGCCTTTAGTGTAGTAGTATAGCCTTTAGTGAGTAGTATAGCCTTTAGTGTAGTAGTATAGCCTTTAGTGTAGTAGTATAGCCTTTAGTGTAGTAGTATAGCCTTTAGTGTAGTAGTATAGCCTTTAGTGTAGTAGTATAGCCTTTAGTGTAGTAGTATAGCCTTTAGTGTAGTAGTATAGCCTTTAGTGTAGTAGTATAGCCTTTAGTGTAGTAGTATAGCCTTTAGTGTAGTAGTATAGCCTTTAGTGTAGTAGCCTTTAGTTTAGTAGTATAGCCTTTAGTGTAGTAGTATAGCCTTTAGTGTAGTAGTATAGCCTTTAGTGTATAGCCTTTAGTGTAGTAGTATAGCCTTTAGTGTAGTAGTATAGCCTTTAGTGTAGTAGTATAGCCTTTAGTGTAGTAGTATAGCCTTTAGTGTAGTAGTATAGCCTTTAGTGTAGTAGCCTTTAGTGTATAGCCTTTAGTAGTATAGCCTTTAGTGTAGTAGTATAGCCTTTAGTGTATAGTATAGCCTTTAGTGTATAGTATAGCCTTTAGTGTAGTAGTATAGCCTTTAGTGTAGTAGTATAGCCTTTAGTGTAGTAGTATAGCCTTTAGTGTAGTAGTATAGCCATTTAGTGTAGTAGTATAGCCTTTAGTGTATAGCTTAGTGTATAGCCTTTAGTGTAGTAGTATAGCCTTTAGTGTAGTAGTATAGCCTTTAGTGTATAGCCTTTAGTGTAGTAGTATAGCCATTAGTGTATAGCCTTTAGTGTATAGCATTTAGTGCAGTAGTATAGCCTTTAGTGTAGTAGTATAGCCATTTAGTGTATAGCCTTTAGTGTAGTAGTATAGCCTTTAGTGTAGTAGTATAGCCTTTAGTGTAGTAGTATAGCCATTAGTGAGTAGTATAGCCTTTAGTAGTATAGCCTTAGTGTAGTAGTATAGCCTTAGTGTAGTAGTATAGCTTTAGTTTAGTGTAGTAGTATAGCCATTTAGTGTAGTAGTATAGCCTTTAGTGTATAGCCTTAGTGTAGTATAGCCTTTAGTGTAGTAGTATAGCCTTTAGTGTATAGCCTTAGTATAGCCTTTAGTGTAGTAGTATAGCCTTAGTGTAGTAGTATAGCCTTTAGTGTAGTAGTATAGCCTTTAGTGTAGTAGTTTAGTGTAGTAGTATAGCCTTTAGTGTAGTAGTATAGCCTTTAGTGTATAGCCTTAGTGTAGTAGTATAGCCTTTAGTGTAGTAGTATAGCCATTAGTGTAGTAGTATAGCCTTTAGTGTAGTAGTATAGCCTTTAGTGTATAGCCTTTAGTGTAGTAGTATAGCCTTTAGTGTAGTAGTATAGCCATTAGTGTAGTAGTATAGCCTTTAGTGTAGTAGTATAGCCATTAGTGTAGTAGTATAGCCTTTAGTGTAGTAGTATAGCCTTTAGTGTAGTAGTATAGCCTTTAGTGTAGTAGTATAGCCTTTAGTGTAGTAGTATAGCCTTTAGTGTATAGCCTTTAGTGTAGTAGTATAGCCTTTAGTGTAGTAGTATAGCCTTTAGTGTATAGCCTTTAGTGTAGTAGTATAGCCTTTAGTGTAGTAGTATAGCCTTTAGTGTAGTAGTATAGCCTTTAGTGTATAGCCTTTAGTGTAGTAGTATAGCCTTTAGTGTAGTAGTATAGCCATTTAGTGTAGTAGTATAGCCTTTAGTGTAGTAGTATAGCCTTTAGTGTAGTAGTATAGCCTTTAGTGTAGTAGTATAGCCTTTAGTGTAGTAGTATAGCCTTTAGTGTAGTAGTATAGCCTTTAGTGTAGTAGTATAGCCTTTAGTGTAGTAGTATAGCCTTTAGTGTATAGCCTTTAGTGTAGTAGTATAGCCTTTAGTGTAGTAGTATAGCCTTTAGTGTAGTAGTATAGCCTTTAGTGTAGTAGTATAGCCTTTAGTGTAGTAGTATAGCCTTTAGTGTAGTAGTATAGCCTTTAGTGTAGTAGTATAGCCTTTAGTGTAGTAGTATAGCCTTTAGTGTATAGCCTTTAGTGTAGTAGTATAGCCTTTAGTGTAGTAGTATAGTATAGCCTTTAGTGTAGTAGTATAGCCTTTAGTGTAGTAGTATAGCCTTTAGTGTAGTAGTATAGCCTTTAGTGTAGTAGTATAGCCTTTAGTGTATAGCCTTTAGTGTAGTAGTATAGCCTTTAGTGTAGTAGTATAGCCTTTAGTGTAGTAGTATAGCCTTTAGTGTAGTAGTATAGCCTTTAGTGTAGTAGTATAGCCTTTAGTGTAGTAGTATAGCCTTTAGTGTAGTAGTATAGCCTTTAGTGTAGTAGTATAGCTTAGTAGTGTATAGCCTTTAGTGTAGTATAGCCTTTAGTGTATAGTAGTTGAGTATAGCCTTTAGTGTAGTAGTATAGCCTTTAGTGTAGTAGTATAGCCTTTAGTGTAGTAGTATAGCCTTTAGTGTAGTAGTATAGCCTTTAGTGTAGTAGTATAGCCTTTAGTGTAGTGTAGTAGTATATAGCCTTTAGTGTAGTAGTATAGCCTTTAGTGTAGTTAGCCTTTAGTGTAGTAGTATAGCCTTTAGTGTAGTATATAGCCTTTAGTGTAGTAGTATAGCCTTTAGTGTAGTAGTATAGCCTTTAGTGTAGTAGTATAGCCTTTAGTGTATAGCCTTTAGTGTAGTAGTATAGCCTTTAGTGTAGTAGTATAGCCTTTAGTGTAGTAGTATAGCCTTTAGTGTAGTAGTATAGCCTTTAGTGTAGTAGTATAGCCTTTAGTGTAGTAGTATAGCCTTTAGTGTAGTAGTATAGCCTTTAGTGTAGTAGTATAGCCTTTAGTGTAGTAGTATAGCCTTTAGTGTAGTAGTATAGCCTTTAGTGTAGTAGTATAGCCTTTAGTGTAGTAGTATAGCCTTTAGTGTAGGAGTATAGCCTTTAGTGTAGTAGTATAGCCTTTAGTGTAGTAGTATAGCCTTTAGTGTAGTAGTATAGCCTTTAGTGTAGTAGTATATAGCCTTTAGTGTAGTAGTATAGCCTTAGTGTAGTAGTATAGCCTTTAGTGTATAGATGCCTTTAGTGTAGTAGTATAGCCTTTAGTGTAGTAGTTAGCTATAGCCTTTAGTGTAGTAGTATAGCCTTTAGTGTAGTAGTATAGCCTTTAGTTAGTAGTATAGCCTTTAGTGTAGTAGTATAGCCTTTAGTGTAGTAGTATAGCCTTTAGTGTAGTAGTATAGCCTTTAGTGTAGTAGTATAGCCTTTAGTGTAGTAGCTTAGTGTAAGGTGAGTAGTATAGCCTTTAGTGTAGTAGTATGCTTTAGTATAGCCTTTAGTGTAGTAGTATAGTTTAGTGTAGTAGTATAGCCTTTAGTGTAGTAGTATAGCCTTTAGTGTAGTAGTATAGCCTTTAGTGTAGTAATGCTTAGTATAGCCTTTAGTGTAGAGTATAGCCTTTAGTGTAGTGTATAGCCTTTAGTGTAGTAGTATAGCCTTTAGTGTAGTAGTATAGCCTTTAGTGTAGTAGTATAGCCTTTAGAGTAGTAGTATAGCCTTTAGTGTATAGCCTTAAGTGTAGTAGTATAGCCTTTAGTGTAGAAGTATAGCCTTTAGTGTAGGAGTGTAGCCTTTAGTGTAGAAGTATAGCCTTTAGTGTAGTAGTATAGCCTTTAGTGTATAGCCTTTAGTGTAGAAGTATAGCCTTTAGTGTAGAAGTATAGCCTTTAGTGTAGTAGTATAGCCATTAGTGTAGCAGTATAGCCTTTAGTGTAGAAGTATAGCCTTTAGTGTAGTAGTATAGCCTTAAGTGTATAGCCTTTAGTGTAGTAGTATAGCCTTTAGTGTAGTAGTATAGCCTTTAGTGTAGGAGTATAGCCTTTAGTGTAGTAGTATAGCCTTTAGTGTAGTAGTATAGCCTTAAGTGTATAGCATTTAGTGTAGTAGTATAGCCTTTAGTTTAGTAGTATAGCCTTTAGTGTAGTAGTATAGCCTTTAGTGTATAGTCTTTAGTGTAGTAGTATAGCCTTTAGTGTAGTAGTATAGCCTTTAGTGTAGTAGTATAGCCTTTAGTGTAGTAGTATAGCCTTTAGTGTAGTAGTATAGCCTTTAGTGTAGGAGTATAGCCATTAGTGTAGTAGTATAGCCTTTAGTGTAGTAGTATAGCCTTTAGTGTAGTAGTATAGCCTTTAGTGTAGTAGTATAGCCTTTAGTGTAGTAGTATAGCCTTTAGTGTATAGCCTTTAGTGTAGTAGTAGCCTTTAGTGTAGTAGTATAGCCTTTAGTGTAGTAGTATAGCCATTAGTGTAGTAGTATAGCCTTTAGTGTAGTAGTATAGCCTTTAGTGTAGTAGTATAGCCTTTAGTGTAGTAGTATAGCCTTTAGTGTAGTAGTATAGCCTTTAGTGTAGTAGTATAGCCTTTAGTGTATAGCCTTTAGTGTAGGAGTATAGCCTTTAGTGTAGTAGTATAGCCTTTAGTGTATAGCCTTTAGTGTAGTAGTATAGCCTTTAGTGTAGTAGTATAGCCTTTAGTGTAGTAGTATAGCCTTTAGTGTAGTAGTATAGCCTTTAGTGTATAGCCTTTAGTGTAGTAGTATAGCCTTTAGTGTAGTAGTATAGCCTTTAGTGTATAGCCTTTAGTGTAGTAGTATAGCCATTAGTGTAGTAGTATAGCCTTTAGTGTAGGAGTATAGCCTTTAGTGTAGTAGTATAGCCATTAGTGTAGTAGTATAGCCTTTAGTGTAGTAGTATAGCCTTTAGTGTAGTAGTATAGCCTTTAGTGTAGTAGTATAGCCATTAGTGTAGTAGTATAGCCTTTAGTGTAGTAGTATAGCCTTTAGTGTATAGCCATTAGTGTAGTAGTATAGCCTTTAGTGTAGTAGTATAGCCTTTAGTGTAGTAGTATAGCCTTTAGTTTAGTAGTATAGCCTTTAGTGTATAGCCATTAGTGTAGTACAGTGGAACCTCCCGAAACCGATCATGGTCGGTGCACATAATTTCGGCCGGTTTAGAGAGGGTTCGGTTTGGAGAAGTGAACCGAATACCGATCATTACGATCCGGATTTAATCGATCGGAAGTCGTTTTTTACACTAGTGTACCGCATGTATGCCTAGTGTTCGTTAAAACCGACCGATATTGATTGTTAATGTGAATGTTATCACAAAAGAGAGAATCATACGTTTAAAAGGAATGGATTACAACAATCTTGATTTTGTTACCGTTTTATAAACGTAGTTTAGTTAGTTAGTTGCGTGAATGTTCTTGTGGATGTTCTCGTCTGCACTAACCTACATACGGCCGATCGCTTCCGGTTACGTCAAGAATCAAATTAAATGGTCTAATTACACGATGATCAGTTGATGTCGGTCATTATATGACATAGTCATTTTCTAAAAACAATTACATGGCTTTGGCTTCTTCATACAGATAATTTACGACATATGTAAATAAAAAAACCCGTGTGATTTGAATACGAAACTATCTCTTTATTACTAGCTCTGCTTGTTTTCTTACAGTAAACAAACCGCGTGCACGTGGTAGACTTTTGTTAAATATCTAAACAATAGACATGATTAAATAATTTCACCACTATCTCGGGTATAATTACCGTGTACCTATAGCCTTCACATCTGTATACATGCCCCAGGACATGGCATGCGACAACTATTGTACAGGTACGTGTGTATTTCACGGTCGGTTGCTCAGACCTCAATGCAATCTATCGGTGTCGCTCAGGTAAGGCTGGTTTTCAGAAGTGTATTTTAGTTACATTTGACTATTCCGATCTCAAAATCGGTCCGGTATTCGGAATTGGGAGGGATCGGTTTTGGGAAGTTTTATATACTATTAATAAAGAGGAATTAATTCCGTACATGACATCCATGTTCGGTTTCTAGAGGTGATCGGTTTTGAGAAGGTTCGGTTTCGGGAGGTTCCACTGTAGTATAGCCATTAGTGTAGTAGTATAGCCTTTAGTGTAGTAGTATAGCCTTTAGTGTATAGCCTTTAGTGTAGTAGTATAGCCTTTAGTGCAGTAGTATAGCCTTTAGTGTAGTAGTATAGCCTTTAGTGTATAGCCTTTAGTGTAGTAGTATAGCCTTTAGTGCAGTAGTATAGCCTTTAGTGTATAGCATTTAGTGTAGTAGTATAGCCTTTAGTGTAGTAGTATAGCCTTTAGTTTAGTAGTATAGCCTTTAGTATAGTAGTATAGCCTTTAGTGTAGTAGTATAGCCTATACAGTCAGCCAGGGCGTGGTGGTCAGTGACGCGTACAATAGAATTATATACATTCAGCCAGGGCGCGGTGGTCAGTGACGCGTACAATAGAATTCTATCGTCAGCTAGGGCGCGGTGGTCAGTGATGCGTACAATAGGATTCTGTACAGTGGGTCAGGGTGCGGTGGTCAGTGACGCGTACAATAGAATTCTATACATTCAGCCAGGGCGTGGTGGTCAGTGACAGGTACAATAGAATTCTATACAGTCAGCCAAGGCGTGGTGGTCAGTGAAGCGAACAATAGAATTCTATACAGTCAGTCAGGGCGCGTTGGTCAGTGATGCGTACAATAGGATTCTATACAGTCAGTCAGGGCGCGGTGGTCAGTGACGCGTACATGAGGATTCTATACAGTCAGTCAGGGCACGGTGGTCAGTGACGCGTACAAAAGGAATCTATACAGTCAAGTCAGGGAGCGATGGTCAGTGACCCGTACAATAGGATTCTATACAGTCAGTCAGAGCGCGGTGGTCAGTGACGTGTACAATAGGATTCTATACAGTCAGCCAGGGCGTGGTGGTCAGTGACAGGTACAATAGAATTCTATACAGTCAGCCAAGGCGTGGTGGTCAGTGAAGCGAACAATAGAATTCTATACAGTCAGTCAGGGCGCGTTGGTCAGTGATGCGTACAATAGGATTCTATACAGTCAGTCAGGGCGCGGTGGTCAGTGACGCGTACATGAGGATTCTATACAGTCAGTCAGGGCACGGTGGTCAGTGACGCGTACAAAAGGAATCTATACAGTCAAGTCAGGGAGCGATGGTCAGTGACCCGTACAATAGGATTCTATACAGTCAGTCAGAGCGCGGTGGTCAGTGACGTGTACAATAGGATTCTATACAGTCAGCCAGGGCGCGGTGGTCAGTGAGGCGTACAATAGAATTCTATACATTCAGCCAGGGCGCGGTGGTCAGTGATGCGTACAATAGAATTCTATTGTCAGCTAGGGCGCGGTGGTCAGTGATGCGTACAATAGGATTCTATACAGTAGGTCAGGGTGCGGTGGTCAGTGACGCGTACAATAGAATTCTATATATTCAGCCAGGGCGTGGTGGTCAGTGACAGGTACAATAGAATTCTATACAGTCAGCCAGGGTGCGGTGGTCAGTGACGCGTACAATAGAATTCTATCGTCAGCTAGGGCGCGGTGGTCAGTGATGCGTACAATAGGATTCTATACAGTAGGTCAGGGTGCGGTGGTCAGTGACGCGTACAATAGAATTCTATACATTCAGCTAGGGTGCGGTGGTCAGTGACGCGTACAATAGATTTCTATACAGTCAGTCAGGGCGCGGTGGTCAGTGATGCGTACAATAGATTTCTATACAGTCAGTCAGGGCGCGGTGGTCAGTGACGCGTACAATAGGATTCTATACAGTCAGTCAGGGCGTGGTGGTCATGCAGTGACGCGCACAATAGAATTCTACACAGTCAGTCAGGGCGCGGTGGTCAGTGACGCATACTATAAGACTCTTTCATATGTGGATATGAAGGATAGGGATATTCTACCCGAGGGTCACAAAATGTAGTAAAACCCGAGGCTTGCCGAAGGTTTTGCAACATTTTGTGATCCCGAGGGTAGAATATCCCTATCCTTCATATCCACTTATGAAAGAGTATTTTTCTTTCATACCTCGACGTTTTATTGTAATTTTACAACAATAATATCTCGCCATTTTGAAATAAATTCGAAGAAATCCATGATTGAAAGTCAATATTCCATACATGAAAATTTACGTGACATTTTCAACACAAATTCCGTTGTTTGCATCTTGTATAATGAAAGCAGTCAAGTTTGTGAAAAAATGTTAAAATTTTACTGAGAAAATAGAAATTTTGATGACGCCGTGACGTCACGAGGCTTTATTGCATGGGTAGCCATGCAATACAGCCTCAGGCGACATGAGTGTATTGCCCTAGATCAGCCAGTATTACACCAGTAGGTATGAAAGAAAATAGGATTCTATACAGTCAGTCAGGGCGCGGTGGTCAGTGACACGTACAATAGGATTCTATACAGTCAGTCAGGGCGCAGTGGTCAGTGACGCGTACAAAAGGATTCTATACAGTCAAGTCAGGGAGCGATGGTCAGTGACCCGAACAATAGGATTCTATACAGTCAGTCAGAGCGCGGTGGTCAGTGACGCGTACAATAGGATTCTATACAGTCAGTCAGGGCGCGGTGGTCAGTGACGCGTACAATAGAATTCTATACATTCAGCCAGGGCGCGGTGGTCAGTGACACGTACAATAGGATTCTATACAGTAGGTCAGGGCGCGGTGGTCAGTGATGCGTACAATAGGATTCTATACAGTAGGTCAGGGCGCGGTGGTCAGTGATGCGTACAATAGAATTCTATTGTCAGCTAGGGCGCGGTGGTCAGTGATGCGTACAATAGGATTCTATACAGTAGGTCAGGGCGCTGTGGTCAGTGATGCGTACAATAGAATTCTATACATTCAGCCAGGGCGCGGTGGTCAGTGATGCGTACAATAGAATTCTATTGTCAGCTAGGGCGCGGTGGTCAGTGATGCGTACAATAGGATTCTATACAGTAGGTCAGGGCGCGGTGGTCAGTGATGCGTACAATAGGATTCTATACAGTAGGTCAGGGCGCGGTGGTCAGTGATGCGTACAATAGAATTCTATACAGTCAGCTAGGGCGCGGTGGTCAGTGATGCGTACAATAGAATTCTATTGTCAGCTAGGGCGCGGTGGTCAGTGATGCGTACAATAGGATTCTATACAGTAGGTCAGGGCGCGGTGGTCAGTGATGCGTACAATAGGATTCTATACAGTAGGTAGGGCGCAGTGTTCAGTGATGCGTACAATAGGATTCTATACAGTAGGTCAGGGCGCGGTGGTCAGTGATGCGTACAATAGAAGTCTATTGTCAGCTAGGGCGCGATGGTTAGTGACGCGTACAATAGGATTCTATAAACTACCATTGTAAAACCAGTAATCCTCACACCTCTACCACAATACCAGCTCTAATGGCATTGATTGATTTAACAACTTACACTTTACAAGTTCATAATGAACACCTCACACCTTACCACATACAGCTCTAATGGCATTGATTGATTTAACAACTTACATTTACAAGTATATTAAGATCATAATGAACACCTCACACCTCTACCACAATACCAGCTCTAATGGCATTGATTGATTTAACAACTTACACTTTACAAGTATATTAAGATCATAATGAACACCTCACACCTCTACCACAATACCAGCTCTAATGGCATTGATTGATTTAACAACTTACACTTTACAAGTATATTAAGATCATAATGAACACCTCACACCTCTACCACAATACCAGCTCTAATGGCATTGATTGATTTAACAACTTACACTTTACAAGTATATTAAGATCATAATGAACACCTCACACCTCTACCACAATACCAGCTCTAATGGCATTGATTGATTTAACAACTTACACTTTACAAGTATATTAAGATCATAATGAACACCTCACACCTCTACCACAATACCAGCTCTAATGGCATTGATTGATTTAACAACTTACACTTTACAAGTATATTAAGATCATAATGAACACCTCACACCTCTACCACAATACCAGCTCTAATGGCATTGATTGATTTAACAACTTACACTTTACAAGTATATTAAGATCATAATGAACACCTCACACCTCTACCACAATACCAGCTCTAATGGCATTGATTGATTTAACAACTTACACTTTACAAGTATATTAAGATCATAATGAACACCTCACACCTCTACCACAATACCAGCTCTAATGGCATTGATTGATTTAACAACTTACACTTTACAAGTATATTAAGATCATAATGAACACCTCACACCTCTACCACAATACCAGCTCTAATGGCATTGATTGATTTAACAACTTTCACTTTACAAGTATATTAAGATCATAATGAACAAACATAACAATGAGAAAAGGAGCCACCAACACAAATTTGATTCCTTATAAGGACAATTAATGAACAGCTTAGGACATGATGGTATATGAAATGATAGGATATATGACATATGGTGGGAGATAGGACACAATGGGATATGACATGGTGGGAGATAGGACACAATGGGATATGATGTGGTGGGAGATAGGACACAATGGGATATGACATGATGGGAGATAGGACACAATGGGATATGACATGATGGGAGATAGGACACAATGGGATATGACATGATGGGAGATAGGACACAATGGGATATGACATGATGGGAGATAGGACACAATGGGATATGACATGATGGAAGATAGGACACAATGGGATATGACATGATGGGAGATAGGACACAATGGGATATGACATGATGGGAGATAGGACACAATGGGATATGACATGATGGGAGATAGGACACAATGGGATATGACATGATGGGAGATAGGACACAATGGGATATGACATGATGAGAGATAGGACACAATGGAATATGACATGATGGGAGATAGGACACAATGTGATATGACATGATGGGAGATAGGACACAATGGGATATGACATGATGGGAGATAGGACACAATGGGATATGACATGATGGGAGATAGGACACAATGGGATATGACATGATGAGAGATAGGACACAATGGGATATGACATGATGGGAGATAGGACACAATGGGATATGACATGATGAGAGACAGGACACAATGAAATGACATGATGGGAGATAGGACACAATGGGGTATGACATGATGGGAGATAGGACACGATGGGATATGACATGATGAGAGATAGGACACAATGGGATATGACATGATGGGAGATAGGACACAATGGGATATGACATGATGGGAGATAGGACACAATGGGATATGACATGATGGGAGATAGGACACAATGGGATATGACATGATGGGAGATAGGACACAATGGGATATGACATGATGGGAGATAGGACACAATGGGATATGACATGATGGGAGATAGGACACGATGGGATATGACATGATGGGAGATAGGACACGATGGGATATGACATGATGAGAGATAGGACACAATGGGATATGACATGATGGGAGATAGGACACAATGGGATATGACATGATGGGAGATAGGACACGATGGGATATGACATGATGGGAGATAGGACACAATGGGATATGACATGATGAGAGACAGGACACAATGAAATGACATGATGAGAGATAGGACACGATGGGATATGACATGATGGGAGATAGGACACAATGGGATATGACATGATGGGAGATAGGACACAATGGGATATGACATGATGAGAGATAGGACACAATGGGATATGACATGATGGGAGATAGGACACAATGGGATATGACATGATGGGAGATAGGACACAATGGGATATGACATGATGAATGATAGGACACAATGGGATATGACATGGTGGGAGATAGGACACAATGGGATATGACATGGTGGGAGATAGGACACAATGGGATATGACATGATGAGAGATAGGACACAATGGGATATGACATGATGGAAGATAGGACACAATGGGATATGACATGATGGGAGATAGGACACAATGGGATATGACATGATGAGAGATAGGACACAATGGGGTATGACATGATGGGAGATGGGACACAATGGGATATGACATGGTGGGAGATAGGACACAATTGGGTATGACATGATGGGAGATAGGACACAATGGGATATGACATGATGAGAGATAGGACACAATGGGATATGACATGATGAGAGATAGGACACAATGGGATATGACATGGTGGGAGATAGGACACAATGGGATATGACATGATGAGAGATAGGACACAATGGGATATGACATGATGGGAGATAGGACACAATGGGATATGACATGATGAGAGATAGGACACAATGGGATATGACATGATGGGAGATAGGACACAATGGGATATGACATGATGAGAGATAGGACACAATGGAATATGACATGATGAGAGATAGGACACAATGGAATATGACATGATGAGAGATAGGACACAATGGGATATGACATGATGGGAGATAGGACACAATGGGATATGACATGATGAGAGATTAGGACACAATGGGATATGACATGGTGGGAGATAGGACACAATGGGATATGACATGATGAGAGATAGGACACAATGCGACATGACATGATGAGAGATAGGACACAATGGGATATGACATGATGGGAGATAGGACACAATGGGATATGACATGATGGGAGATAGGACACAATGGGATATGACATGATGAGAGATAGGACACAATGGGGTATGACATGATGGGAGATAGGACACAATGGGATATGACATGAAGAAAGATAGGACACGATGGGATATGACATGATGGGAGATAGGACACGATGGGATATGACATGATGGGAGATAGGACACGATGGGATATGACATGATGGGAGATAGGACACGATGGGATATGACATGATGAGAGATAGGACACAATGGGATATGACATGATGAGAGATAGGACACAATGGGATATGACATGATGGGAGATAGGACACAATGGGATATGACATGATGAGAGATAGGACACAATGGGATATGACATGATGGGAGATAGGACACAATGGGATATGACATGAAGGGAGATAGGACACAATGGGATATGACATAATGAGAGATAGGACACAATGGGATATGACATGATGGGAGATAGGACACAATGGGATATGACATGATGAGAGATAGGACACAATGGGGTATGACATGATGGGAGATAGGACACAATGGGATATGACATGATGGGAGATAGGACACGATGGGATATGACATGATGGGAGATAGGACACGATGGGATATGACATGATGGGAGATAGGACACAATGGGATATGACATGATGGGAGATAGGACACAATGGGATATGACATGGTGGGAGATAGGACACGATGGGATATGACATGATGAGAGATAGGACAAAATGGGATATGGCATGATGAGAGACAGGACACAATGCGACATGACATGATGGGAGATAGGACACAATGGGATATGACATGGTGGGAGATAGGACACAATGGGATATGACATGGTGGGAGATAGGACACGATGGGATATGACATGATGAGATATAGGACACAATGGGGTATGACATGATGGGAGATAGGACACAATGGGATATGACATGATGGGAGATAGGACACAATGGGATATGACATGGTGGGAGATAGGACACGATGGGATATGACATGATGGGAGATAGGACACAATGGGATATGACATGGTGGGATATAGGACACGATGGGATATGACATGATGAGAGATAGGACACAATGGGATATGACATGATGAAAGATAGTACACAATGGGATATGACATGATGGGAGATAGGACACGATGGGATATGACATGATGGGAGATAGGACACAATGGGATATGACATGATGGGAGATAGGACACAATGGGATATGACATGATGGGAGATAGGACACAATGATATATGACATGATGAGAGATAGGACACAATGGAATATGACATGATGGGAGATAGGACACAATGGGATATGACATGATGGAAGATAGGACACGATGGGATATGACATGATGAAAGATAGGACACAATGGGATATGACATGATGGGAGATAGGACACAATGGGATATGACATGATGGGAGATAGGACACAATGGGATATGATATGATGAGAGATAGGACACAATGGGAAATGACATGATGAGAGATAGGACACAATGCGACATGACATGATGAGAGATAGGACACGATGGGATATGACATGATGGGAGATAGGACACAATGGGATATGACATGATGGGAGATAGGACATAATGGGATATGACATGGTGGGAGATAGGACACGACAGGATATGACATGATGAGAGATAGGACACAATTGGATATGAGATGGTGGGAGATAGGACACGATGGGATATGAGATGGTGGGAGATAGGACACAATGGGATATGACATGGTGGGAGATAGGACACGATGGGATATGACATGATGAAAGATAGGACACAATGGGATATGACATGATGGGAGATAGGACACAATGGGATATGACATGATGGGAGATAGGACACAATGGGATATGATATGATGAGAGATAGGACACAATGGGAAATGACATGATGAGAGATAGGACACAATGCGACATGACATGATGAGAGATAGGACACGATGGGATATGACATGATGGGAGATAGGACACAATGGGATATGACATGATGGGAGATAGGACATAATGGGATATGACATGGTGGGAGATAGGACACGACAGGATATGACATGATGAGAGATAGGACACAATTGGATATGAGATGGTGGGAGATAGGACACGATGGGATATGAGATGGTGGGAGATAGGACACAATGGGATATGATATGGTGGGATATAGGACACGAATGGGATGGGATATAGGACACGATGGGATATGATATGATGGGAGATAGGACACAATGGGATATGATATGATGAGAGATAGGACACAATGGGATATGATATGATGGGAGATAGGACACAATGGGATATGATATGATGAGAGATAGGACACAATGGGATATGATATGATGAGAGATAGGACACAATGGGATATGATATGATGGGAGATAGGACACAATGGGATATGACATGATGAGAGATAGGACACAATGGGATATGACATGATGGGAGATAGGACACAAATGGGATATGACATGATGGGAGATAGGACACGATGGGATATGACATGATGAGAGATAGGACACAATGGGATATGACATGATGAAGAGATAGGACACAATGGGATATGACATGATGGGAGATAGGACACAATGGGATATGACATGATGGGAGATAGGACACAATGGGATATGACATGATGAGAGATAGGACACAATGGGATATGACATGATGGGAGATAGGACACAATGGGATATGACATGATGGGAGATAGGACACGATGGGATATGACATGATGAAAGATAGGACACAATGGGATATGACATGATGGGAGATAGGACACAATGGGATATGATATGATGAGAGATAGGACACAATGGGAAATGACATGATGAGAGATAGGACACAATGCGACATGACATGATGAGAGATAGGACACAATGGGATATGACATGATGGGAGATAGGACACAATGGGATATGACATGATGGGAGATAGGACACAATGGGATATGACATGGTGGGAGATAGGACACGACAGGATATGACATGGATAGACAAGGATATGAGATGTGGAGATAGGACACAATGGGATATGACATGGTGGGAGATAGGACACAATGGGATATGACATGATGGTGGGAGATAGGACACAATGGGATATGACATGATGGGAGATAGGACACAATGGGATATGACATGATGGGAGATAGGACACAATGGGATATGACATGATGAGAGATAGGACACAATGGGATATGACATGATGGGGAGATAGGACACAATGGGATATGACATGATGGGAGATAGGACACAATGGGATATGACATGATGGAGGAGATAGGACACAATGGGATATGACATGATGGGAGATAGGACACAATGGGATATGACATGATGGGAGATAGGACACAATGGGATATGACATGATGAGAGATAGGACACAATGGGATATGACATGATGGGAGATAGGACACAATGGGATATGACATGATGGGAGATAGGACACAATGGGATATGACATGATGGGAGATAGGACACAATGGGATATGACATGATGAGAGATAGGACACAATGGGATATGACATGATGGGAGATAGGACACAATGGGATATGACATGATGGGAGATAGGACACAATGGGATATGACATGATGAGAGATAGGACACAATGGGATATGACATGATGGGAGATAGGACACAATGGGATATGACATGATGGGAGATAGGACACAATGGGATATGACATGATGGGAGATAGGACACAATGGGATATGACATGATGAGGAGGACACAATGGACATGACAGATGGGATATGGACAATGGATGACATGATGGGAGATAGGACACAATGGGATATGACATGATGGGAGATAGGACACAATGGGATATGACATGATGGGAGATAGGACACAATGGGATATGACATGATGGGAGATAGGACACAATGGGATATGACATGATGGGAGATAGGACAAATATGACATGATGGGAGATAGGACACATGATGGGAGATAGGACACAATGGGATATGACATGATGGGAGATAGGACACAATGGGATATGACATGATGGGAGATAGGACACAATGGGATATGACATGATGGGAGATAGGACACAATGGGATATGACATGATGGGAGATAGGACACAATGGGATATGACATGATGGGAGATAGGACACAATGGGATATGACATGTGGACACATGATGGATGAGATAGGACACAATGGGATATGACATGATGGGAGATAGGACACAATGGGGGAATATGACATGATGGGAGATAGGACACAATGGATATGACATGATGGGAGATAGGACACAATGGGATATGACATGATGGGAGATAGGACACAATGGGATATGACATGATGGGAGATAGGACACAATGGATATACATGATGGGAGATAGGACACAATGGAATACATGATGGAGATAGGATGGAGACATGATGGAGATAGGACACAATGGGATATGACATGATGGGAGATAGGACACAATGGGATATGACATGATGGGAGATAGGACACAATGGGATATGACATGATGGGAGATAGGACACAATGGGATATGACATGATGGGAGATAGGACACAATGGGATATGACATGATGGGAGATAGGACACAATGGGATATGATATGATGAGAGATAGGACACAATGGGATATGATATGATGAGAGATAGGACACAATGGGATATGATATGATGGGAGATAGGACACAATGGGATATGACATGATGAGAGATAGGACACAATGGGATATGATATGATGAGAGATAGGACACAATGGGATATGATATGATGGGAGATAGATAGGACACAATGGGATATGATATGATGAGGAGATAGGACACAATGGGATATGATATGATGAGAGATAGGACACAATGGGATATGATATGATGAGAGATAGGACACAATGGGATATGATATGATGGGAGATAGGACACAATGGGATATGACATGATGGGAGATAGGACACAATGGGATATGACATGATGGGAGATAGGACACAATGGGATATGACATGATGGGAGATAGGACACAATGGGATATGACATGATGGGAGATAGGACACAATGGGATATGAATGATGATGAGGGAGATAGGGACACAATGGGATATGATATGATGAGAGATAGGACACAATGGGATATGATATGATGAGAGATAGGACACAATGGGATATGACATGATGGGAGATAGGACACAATGGGATATGATATGATGAGAGATAGGACACAATGGGATATGATATGATGAGAGATAGGACACAATGGGATATGATATGATGAGAGATAGGACACAATGGGATATGATATGATGAGAGATAGGACACAATGGGATATGATATGATAGGAGATAGGACACAATGGGATATGACATGATGGATGGAGATATGACACGATGGGATATGACATGATGGGAGATAGGACACAATGGGATATGACATGATGGGAGATAGGACACAATGGGATATGACATGATGGGAGATAGGACACAATGGGATATGACATGATGAGAGATAGGACACAATGGGATATGACATGATGGGAGATAGGACACAATGGGATATGACATGATGGGAGATAGGACACAATGGGATATGACATGGTGGGAGATAGGACACGATGGGATATGACATGATGGGAGATAGGACACAATGGGATATGATATGATGAGAGATAGGACACAATGGGATATGACATAATTAGAGATGAGACAGAGTATGGATACACTATTTGCAACCCATGTGATCTCCTTTTTATGACAGGGATGTAAAAAGATATGATATGATATTTATAATATGTATCTTTGTATCAATTTTATTAGTACAGAAAAAGTACTTAAATTACACAAGGTTTTACAACACATGAAATTGACTAGTTTGACTGATTTTACATCGTAATGGTAGACAAAACACAAACCTGCCGGCCAAGTCCACCAGGTGGAGTTTACTGACAATTTCATGAGGTAGATCATCTTCTATTTTAGCCTGAAATAAAAATGTCACAAATTAGCAGAAGTAACCAGAGTGAATTATCAGTAAAATTACCCTGCAGACAATACAAATGCTGTCCTCACAAATTGGATGTGATTTGAACACGCATGCTCTGTTTGTTCCCTATGTAAGATAAAATCCCTTCCAACCTGATAAAGGTTGGAAGGTTCTCATGTCACAGAAGTGCAGCCATATTTGATAATATTTGATTCCTAGGCTTGAATTAGGTACCAATATTCTGTATCCTGAGGGTAGAGACTGTGAGGGGGAAGGGAGGAGTGTAGCAGAACTGAGCTGGGTCAATCACCAGTGAGCAGGAAGCTCAAATGGTAAAGCTAGTGTTCTGATGTCCTGGGCTGACAAACAATGCTTTGTTTAATTGTTAAATAGTTTTCTTTCATCTATTAATGCACATACTAGTTAGCCAGCCATTATTATAATAAAAGTTTGTATACACGTAACAATAAGAAGGTCTAAACTACTTACTTATTGTTATATATACAATAGAAAAATTCCCTGAATCATCTCGATAATAAACGATAACCCGCAGTACTTAATGGGGTAATACGGCTAGGGTGATTAGCTGCCTTTACCAGCCTGAACTTATTTAATTAATGTCAAGAGGCCTAAGATATTCCAACCCCTATGGCAAATTATTAAAATTACTACACAGGTACTATAATGTTTACAGTGCTGAAAATAGTTAAAAAAAACTATTGTGTAGCTACAGAGAAGTTTTAAAGTGACAGGGTTAATAGGAGAGAGATTAATGTGCTCCAGCCATTTTATTTAGGAAATACTTAATCAAATCATTACAAGGATAAATATCAAAAGTTAAAAAAAATGCCTTTGGGATATGTAGAAAAATGTGACACAGTATATTTGAACTATTAAGTATAACACAACATCATAAAACCATATACATAAGCTGAGTGATTTAATAACTGTTATACACATACTCTCCAACTAGACTATATTCAATCAGTAATCACAAGATTTAAAGTCTCAAGATCAACGTCTACCCTGTACCTGTCTCAATCTTTAACATACCATTAACTTGTACCGTGAACCTGTCACAACCTTTAACATACCATTAACTTGTACCCTGAACCTGACTCAACCTTTTACATACCATAAACTTGTACTCTGAACCTGACTCAACCTTTTACATACCATTAACTTGTACCCTGAACCTCTCTCAACCTTTAACATACCATTAACTTGTACCCTGAACCTGTTTCAACCTTTAGCATACCATTAACTTGTACCATGAACCACTCTCAACCTTTAATATACCATTAACTTGTACCATGAACCTCTCTCAACCTTTAATATACCATTACCTTGTACCCTAAACCTGTCACAACCTTTAATATACCATTACCTTGTACCCTAAACCTGTCACAACCTTTAATATACCATTACCTTGTACCCTGAACCTGACTCAACCTTTAACATACCATTAATTTGTACCCTGAACCTCTCTCAACCTTTAATATACCATTACCTTGTACCCTAAACCTGTCACAACATTTAATATACCATTACCTTGTACCCTAAACCTGTCACAACCTTTAATATACCATTACCTTGTACCCTAAACCTGTCACAACCTTTAATATACCATTAACTTGTACCCTGAACCTCTCTCAACATTTAACATACCATTACCTTGTACCCTGAACCTGTTTCAACCTTTAACATACCATTACCTTGTACCCTGAACCTGTAACCTTTAGCATACCATTAATTTGTACCCTGAACCTCTCTCAACATTTAACATACCATTACCTTGTACCCTGAACCTGTTTCAACCTTTAGCATACCATAAACTTGTACTCTGAACCTGTCTCAACCTTTAATATACCATTAACTTGTACCCTGAACCTCTCTCAACATTTAACATACCATAAACTTGTACCCTGAACCTCTCTCAACCTTTAATATACCATTACCTTGTACCCTGAACCTGTTTCAACCTTTAACATACCATTACCTTGTACCCTGAACCTGTAACCTTTAGCATACCATTAATTTGTACCCTGAACCTCTCTCAACATTTAACATACCATTACCTTGTACCCTGAACCTGTTTCAACCTTTAGCATACCATAAACTTGTACTCTGAACCTGTCTCAACCTTTAGCATACCATAAACTTGTACTCTGAACCTGTTTCAACCTTTAGCATACCATAAACTTGTACTCTGAACCTGTCTCAACCTTTAGCATACCATAAACTTGTACTCTGAACCTGTTTCAACCTTTAGCATACCATAAACTTGTACTCTGAACCTGTTTCAACCTTTAACATACCATTAACTTGTACTCTGAACCTGTCTCAACCTTTAATATATTATTACCTTGTACCCTGAACCTGACTCAACCTTTAACATACCATTAACTTGTACTCTGAACCTGTCTCAACCTTTAACATACCATTACCATGAATCTATTGATAATGCATTGCTCAGATGTAGCCGAAAGAACGGTTATACCCACATGTTGGGCATCTGAATTGTGGTGGTAAAAGAAGCGTGTTCGGGCCTTTCGGTATCGCTTTTCACAACAACACAACCGCAACAAAGATGAGCAAGCTGCATCTTTCATCATACCTTCTCCAGACACAAAGAAGGTCAAGTCTGTTTCAAACTCAAATCAAAGAAGACAACTTTTTCTTCTCTGTCTTTGAAACAATTTCATGACTAGAAGAAGTTGATTGGAATGTTGTTGAATGCCATTGTTGTGCTACATTGGTATCATTGTCGAGGACATTTCATTTCATCTCTACTTCTCCACAGATATAATAGACAAATATGTTGATTTATGCCATATCTATACAGTAGTTTTGGTTTACAAACATGTTGGTTATACTTTCGAAAAATTGTTCTCAAATCAAATACAAAACAGACGTAATACAGATGCTTAACTCACTGCAATTTAATATGTGATGTCAACGTGATAGGTATGCTATATGTTCATTTCACACACTCTTCCTGTTCGCTATAAAGCCACAAAACCCTGTCAGTTTCGGATATCAACAAATAACAGCGGATATACAGTGCATAATATTAGATGTAATGAGGATAAATTGCATATGAATAGCTTATCTAATGCGATTGATGATTTCCGCAATCAAAATATTGTGCAGTTCAAAAATCCTGGAAACTGAAAACATGCCATTGTGGATAATTGTGGACGTGAGCAGATGTTGGGCGAAAGATAAGTATGATTTACGAATATTGCGTAATTATGTTCTGTGAATATCAGCCAAATTTGCGCACAACGCATTCCCAAGTCTTGCTAAACGCCAGTGTGTCCGGGCCTTTAGGTGATGAGTCTGACCATACCAAAGAATATTCTAAGATGATGACCATGAACTTACCTGAGTGAATTCTATGGTAACAATTGCGTGACTTCTACTGCTATGATCATGCATGTATGTAGATGCAGTCGTCCTTAAAAAACAAAATATAGCAAATATTAAATAACCATATGACACACATATACTATATATGTATTATTGAAACTCGTTATCTCGAAAGTCAACGGACCTACGAAAATAATTTGACTCATCTGGACTTTGACTCAAACGTAATGTCATTTGGTTGACTCAGATCATGTTTTTTAACGTTCCTTATCTTATGACTACTACAGCCGGGTACATACCTATTACCGTGATCAGCATATCATCGTGATTTTCCAACTTATAAGTTTGTAATAAATCATTTTGGTTATACATTTTCAGATGTTTTTGGATTTCGTTTTATACATATAAAAACTTGAAATACGATAACATGATCATCACGATAATAGGCATGCACCCTGATTTCCCGTAGGTGGTATACTGACATCAATGGTTAATACAACAAACTTATACAGAATGTAGTAGTTGAACAAATAAAAACAAGCATCTTTCTTATTTCAGAATTTAACAGTATTTCAAAATAATACCATAGAAAAAAATAAACAATAGTTTTTCACCTATCATAACAGACAACACACTCTGTTTCCGGCTCTCACACAAAAACAAACACTCTTCCTGTCATGATCAGTCGCGCTGATCGAGCCATGCTGCGTGTGATTGTGTAAACACACGTCATGTCTATGTGCAGGTAGGTCACAATTGTAAAGTGACACTAATTAGGAAGCCAGACTTGAGCGGATTATTAAACAGTTCATAATTAGCAGTCATTGTTGTATTATGTTCCATAGGCCTACGTATACCGATCGCGATATGTGCAGGTAAACAAATCATGCATTACGACAAACCACAGGTGAATTTCAATTGTGTGTATACATTGTATATTTACATAATTAATTTTTTTTAATTTGAATTTTGACTGAAATTAAATTTGAGATAGCGATTATTTTTTGCTGAATATCCGTTCCAGGGACCAGGAAATGATTTTGACTCAACCCGAGTTCCAATTCATCGAATTTCGAGTCATCTGATCTTAAAATACATATACAAAGAAGGAAAACAAGAACTCCAAAAAAGTGGATGTGTCGCCTGCACAGAATCATAAAAAATAGATATTTACAGTTGAAAATATTGTTAATAATTAGGTGAAGTTATCAAGTCCCATAACTCTTACAAATATTGATGGGTTTTGACCAGTATCGAACCCATTTAAGATCGAATTGATCTAAAGCAATATACCAAATTTGATTAAAATAGGACAATAAGTACTAAAGTCATCAAACCATGAAACCATGTTTTGACAATTTTTTTAAGTCCTGTAACTCTTGCAAATATTGCCCGATTTTGACCAGTATCGAACCCATCCGTGACTCATTTATATAAAACCATTTATAAAATTTGGTTGAAATTGGATGATAAATATTTAAGTTATCGAGCGGAAACCATAGATTTATCTGTTTTGACGATTTTAAAGTCCCGTAACTCTTGGAAATATTGACAGATTTTGACTATTATCAAACTTCAAACTCCTCCGAGATCTCATTGATATAAAGCAATATACCAAATTTGGTTGAAATCGCACAATAAATACTTAAGTTATCCCACAGAAACCGTTTCCAGGAAGCCGACACCGACGCCGACATAGTGATACCCAAGTGTCGCCCTTGCGTTGCAGGCAACACAAATAACAGGACTTCAAAATTAATTCAACTCAACCGGAATTTCTAGTCAAGTGATTTTGAGCTAACGAGTTTAGAGTGTATATTAATCCATACCGATAGCTTTGTAGAACATTAATGTCATTTACTTATTACCTTATTGACATAAGATTAATAAAGTCGTTAGCGTCTAGTATTTTCAATAAGAATCAATTAAATATGGCTGAAGAATCATGTATATATTTACCTGTACTCATTGCCCCTCTCCAGAATGGCCTGGATCTGTTGGTTGTCATTGATAAAATGAGTTGACAAGTCTGAAAAATCAAACAAAATCAAATTGACAAATCATAAAGTGTTTATCATAAAGTGTTAATTTCTTTCTATAAAATCAATATCCTAAAGTATTATTTTGTTCAGTGCCTAGGTTTGATGATGATGATAGACAACTTTCTTATAGTATCACTAATTAAGTCTACTTGTAATAGACAACTATCGTAGAGTATTATTTATTAAGTCTACTTGTGATAGACAACTATCGTAGAGTATTATTTATTAAGCCTACTTGTAATAGACAACTATTGTAGAGTACTATTAATTAAGCCTACTTGTAATAGACAACTATCGTAGAGTATTATTTATTAAGCCTACTTGTAATAGACAACTATTGTAGAGTATTATTAATTAAGCCTACTTGTGATAGACAACTATTGTATTGTTAATTAAGCCTATATAGTACCCGTGACAACTATTGTATTGTTAATTAAGCCAATATAGTACTCGTGACAACTATAGTATTGTTAATTAAGCCTATATAGTACTCGTGACAACTATAGTATTGTAAATTAAGCCTATATAGTACTCGTGACAACTATTGTATTGTTAATTAAGCCTATATAGTACTTGTGACAACTATTGTATTGTTAATTAAGCCTATATAGTACTCGTGACAACTATTGTATTGTTAATTAAGCCTAATCGTGACATACAACTATTGTATTGTTAATTAAGCCTATATAGTATTTGTGACAACTATTGTATTGTTAATTAAGCCTATATAGGACTCGTGACAACTATTGTATTGTTTATTAAGTCTAATCGTGACAGACAACTATTGTATTGTTAATTAAGCCTATATAGTACTTGTGAAAACTATTGTATTGTTAATTAAGCCTATATAGTACTCGTGACAACAATAGTATTGTTAATTAAGTCTAATCGTGATAGACAACTACGGTATTGTTAATTAAGTCTAATTGTGATAGACAACTATTGTATTGTTTATAAAGCCTAATTGTAACAGACAACTATTGTATTATTTATTAAGCCTAATTGTGACAGACAACTATTGTATTGTTAATTAAGCCTAATTGTGACAGACAACTATTGTATTATTAATTAAGCCTACTTGTGATAGACAACTATTGTATTATTTATAAAGCCTACTTGTGATAGACAACTATTGTGTTGTTAATTAAGCCTACTTGTGATAGACAACTATTGTATTATTTATTAAGCCTACTTGTGATAGACAACTATTGTATTGTTAATTAAGCCTACTTGTGATAGACAACTATTGTATTATTTATTAAGCCTACTTGTGATAGACAACTATTGTATTATTTATTAAGCCTACTTGTGATAGACAACTATTGTATTGTTAATTAAGCCTAATTGTGACAGACAACTATTGTATTATTTATTAAGCCTTATCGTGACAGACAACTATTGTATTGTTAATTAAGCCTACTTGTGATAGACAACTATTGTATTGTTAATTAAGCCTAATTGTGACAGACAACTATAGTATTGTTAATTAAGCATACTTGTGATAGACAACTATTGTATTATTTATTAAGCCTACTTGTGATAGACAACTATTGTATTGTTTATTAAGTCTAATCGTGACAGACAACTATTATATTGTTAATTAAGCCCATATAGTACTCGTGACAACTATTGTATTGTTAATTAAGCTGATATAGTACTCGTGAAAACTATTGTATTGTTAATTAAGCCTATATAGTACTTGTGACAACTATTGTATTGTTAATTAAGCCTATATAGTACTCGTGACAAATATTGTATTGTTAATTAAGCCTATATAGTACTCGTGAAAACTATTGTATTGTTAATTAAGCCTATATAGTACTCGATACAACTATTGTATTGTTAATTAAGCCTATATAGTACTCGTGACAACTATAGTATTGTTAATTAGGCCTATATAGTACTCGTGACAACTATTGTATTGTTAATTAAGCCTATATAGTACTCGTGACAACTATTGTATTGTTAATTAAGCCTATATAGTACTCGTGACAACTATAGTATTGTTAATTAAGCCTATATAGTACTCGTGACAACTATTGTATTGTTAATTAAGCCTATATAGTACTTGTGACAACTATAGTATTGTTAATTAAGCCTATATAGTACTCGTGACAACTATTGTATTGCTAATTAAGCCTATATAGTACTCGTGACAACTATAGTATTGTTAATTAAGCCTATATAGTACTCGTGACAACTATGTATTGTTAAGTATCTATAGTACTCGTGACAACTATGTATTGTTAATTAAGCCTATATAGTACTCGTGACAAATATATGTATTGTTAATTAAGCCTATATAGTACTCGTGACAACTATTGTATTGTTAATTAAGCCTATATAGTACTCGTGACAACTATTGTATTGTTAATTAAGCCTATATAGTACTCGTGACAACTATTGTATTGTTAATTAAGCCTATATAGTACTCGTGACAACTATTGTATTGTTAATTAAGCCTATATAGTACTTGTGACAACTATTGTATTGTTAATTAAGCCTATATAGTACTCGTGACAACTATTGTATTGTTAATTAAGCCTATATAGTACTCGTGACAACTATTGTATTGTTAATTAAGCCTATATAGTACTCGTGACAACTATTGTATTGTTAATTAAGCCTATATATAGTACTCGTGACAACTATTGTATTGTTAATTAAGCCTATATAGTACTCGTGACAACTATTGTATTGTTAATTAAGCCTATATAGTACCGTGACAACTATTGTATTGTTAATTAAGCCTATATAGTACTTATGACAACTATTGTATTGTTAATTAAGCCTATATAGTACTCGTGACAACTATTGTATTGTTAATTAAGCCTATATAGTACTCGTGACAACTATTGTATTGTTAATTAAGCCTATATAGTACTCGTGACAACTATTGTATTGTTAATTAAGCCTATATAGTACTCGTGACAACTATTGTATTGTTAATTAAGCCTATATAGTACTCGTGACAACTATTGTATTGTTAATTAAGCCTATATAGTACTCGTGACAACTATTGTATTGTTAATTAAGCCTATATAGTACTCGTGACAACTATTGTATTGTTAATTAAGCCTATATAGTACTCGTGACAACTATTGTATTGTTAATTAAGCCTATATAGTACTCGTGACAACTATTGTATTGTTAATTAAGCCTATATAGTACTCGTGACAACTATTGTATTGTTAATTTAAGCCTATATAGTACTTGTGACAAACTATTGTATTGTTAATTAAGCCTATATAGTACTCGTGACAACTATTGTATTGTTAATTAAGCCTATATAGTACTCGTGACAACTATTGTATTGTTAATTAAGCCTATATAGTACTTGTGACAACTATTGTATTGTTAATTAAGCCTATATAGTACTCGTGACAACTATTGTATTGTTAATTAAGCCTATATAGTACTCGTGACAACTATTGTATTGTTAATTAAGCCTATATAGTACTCGTGACAACTATTGTATTGTTAATTAAGCCTATATAGTACTCGTGACAACTATTGTATTGTTAATTAAGCCTATATAGTACTCGTGACAACTATTGTATTGTTAATTAAGCCTATATAGTACTCGTGACAACTATTGTATTGTTAATTAAGCCTATATAGTACTCGTGACAACTATTGTATTGTTAATTAAGCCTATATAGTACTCGTGACAACTATTGTATTGTTAATTAAGCCTATATAGTACTCGTGACAACTATTGTATTGTTAATTAAGCCTATATAGTACTCGTGACAACTATTGTATTGTTAATTAAGCCTATATAGTACTCGTGACAACTATTGTATTGTTAATTAAGCCTATATAGTACTCGTGACAACTATTGTATTGTTAATTAAGCCTATATAGTACTCGTGACAACTATTGTATTGTTAATTAAGCCTATATAGTACTTGTGACAACTATTGTATTGTTAATTAAGCCTATATAGTACTCGTGACAACAACTATTGTATTGTTAATTAAGCCTATATAGTACTCGTGACAACTATTGTATTGTTAATTAAGCCTATATAGTACTCGTGACAACTATTGTATTGTTAATTAAGCCTATATAGTACTCGTGACAACTATTGTATTGTTAATTAAGCCTATATAGTACTCGTGACAACTATTGTATTGTTTTATAAGACTATATAGTACTCGTGACAACTATTGTATTGTTAATTAAGCCTATATAGTACTCGTGACAACTATTGTATTGTTAATTAAGCCTATATAGTACTCGTGACAACTATTGTATTGTTAATTAAGCCTATATAGTACTTGTGACAACTATTGTATTGTTAATTAAGCCTATATAGTACTCGTGACAACTATTGTATTGTTAATTAAGCCTATATAGTACTCGTGACAACTATTGTATTGTTAATTAAGCCTATATAGTACTCGTGACAACTATTGTATTGTTAATTAAGCCTATATAGTACTCGTGACAACTATTGTATTGTTAATTAAGCCTATATAGTACTCGTGTGACAACTATTGTATTGTTAATTAAGCCTATATAGTACTCGTGACAACTATTGTATTGTTAATTAAGCCTATATAGTACTCGTGACAACTATTGTATTGTTAATTAAGCCTATATAGTACTTGTGACAACTATTGTATTGTTAATTAAGCCTATATAGTACTCGTGACAACTATTGTATTGTTAATTAAGCCTATATAGTACTCGTGACAACTATTGTATTGTTAATTAAGCCTATATAGTACTCGTGACAACTATTGTATTGTTAATTAAGCCTATATAGTACTCGTGACAACTATTGTATTGTTAATTAAGCCTATATAGTACTCGTGACAACTATTGTATTGTTAATTAAGCCTATATAGTACTCGTGACAACTATTGTATTGTTAATTAAGCCTATATAGTACTCGTGACAACTATTGTATTGTTAATTAAGCCTATATAGTACTCGTGACAACTATTGTATTGTTAATTAAGCCTATATAGTACTCGTGACAACTATTGTATTGTTAATTAAGCCTATATAGTACTCGTGACAACTATTGTATTGTTAATTAAGCCTATATAGTACTCGTGACAACTATTGTATTGTTAATTAAGCCTATATAGTACTCGTGACAACTATTGTATTGTTAATTAAGCCTATATAGTACTCGTGACAACTATTGTATTGTTAATTAAGCCTATATAGTACTCGTGACAACTATTGTATTGTTAATTAAGCCTATATAGTACTCGTGACAACTATTGTATTGTTAATTAAGCCTATATAGTACTCGTGACAACTATTGTATTGTTAATTAAGCCTATATAGTACTTGTGAAAACTATTGTATTGTTAATTAAGCCTATATAGTACTTGTGACAACTATTGTATTGTTAATTAAGCCTATATAGTACTCGTGACAACTATTGTATTGTTAATTAAGCCTATATAGTACTCGTGACAACTATTGTATTGTTAATTAAGCCTATATAGTACTGTGACAACTATTGTATTGTTAATTAAGCCTATATAGTACTCGTGACAACTATTGTATTGTTAATTAAGCCTATATAGTACTCGTGACAACTATTGTATTGTTAATTAAGCCTATATAGTACTCGTGACAACTATTGTATTGTTAATTAAGCCTATATAGTACTCGTGACAACTATTGTATTGTTAATTAAGCCTATATAGTACTCGTGACAACTATTGTATTGTTAATTAAGCTATATAGTACTGTGACAACTATGTTAATTAAGCCTATATAGTACTCGTGACAACTATTGTATTGTTAATTAAGCCTATATAGTACTCGTGACAACTATTGTATTGTTAATTAAGCCTATATAGTACTCGTGACAACTATTGTATTGTTAATTAAGCCTATATAGTACTCGTGACAACTATTGTATTGTTAATTAAGCCTATATAGTACTCGTGACAACTATTGTATTGTTAATTAAGCCTATATAGTACTCGTGACAACTATTTGTATTGTTAATTAAGCCTATATAGTACTCGTGACAACTATTGTATTGTTAATTAAGCCTATATAGTACTTGTGACAACTATTGTATTGTTAATTAAGCCTATATAGTACTCGTGACAACTATTGTATTGTTAATTAAGCCTATATAGTACTCGTGACAACTATTGTATTGTTAATTAAGCCTATATAGTACTCGTGACAACTATTGTATTGTTAATTAAGCCTATATAGTACTCGTGACAACTATAGTATTGTTAATTAAGCCTATATAGTACTCGTGAAAACTATTGTATTGTTAATTAAGCCTATATAGTACTCGTGACAACTATAGTATTGTTAATTAAGCCTATATAGTACTCGTGACAACTATTGTATTGTTAATTAAGCCTATATAGTACTCGTGACAACTATTGTATTGTTAATTAAGCCTATATAGTACTCGTGACAACTATTGTATTGTTAATTAAGCCTATATAGTACTCGTGACAACTATTGTATTGTTAATTAAGCCTATATAGTACTCGTGACAACTATTGTATTGTTAATTAAGCCTATATAGTACTCGTGACAACTATTGTATTGTTAATTAAGCCTATATAGTACTTGTGACAACTATTGTATTGTTAATTAAGCCTATATAGTACTCGTGACAACTATTGTATTGTTAATTAAGCCTATATAGTACTTGTGACAACTATTGTATTGTTTATTATGCCTATATAGTACTCGTGACAACTATTGTATTGTTAATTAAGCCTATATAGTACTCGTGACAACTATTGTATAATTGTTAATTAAGCCTATATAGTACTTGTGACAACTATTGTATTGTTAATTAAGCCTATATAGTACTCGTGACAACTATTGTATTGTTAATTAAGCCTATATAGTACTCGTGACAACTATTGTATTGTTAATTAAGCCTATATAGTACTCGTGACAACTATTGTATTGTTAATTAAGCCTATATAGTACTCTGACAACTATTTGTATTGTTAATTAAGCCTATATAGTACTCGTGACAACTATTGTATTGTTAATTAAGCCTATATAGTACTCGTGACAACTATTGTATTGTTAATTAAGCCTATATAGTACTCGTGACAACTATTGTATTGTTAATTAAGCCTATATAGTACTCGTGAAACAACTATTGTATTGTTAATTAAGCTATAAGCCTAGTACTATATAGTACTCGTGACAACTATTGTTGTTAATTAAGCCTATATAGTACTCGTGATATGTTAATTAAGCCTATATAGTACTCGTGACAACTATTAGTATTGTTAAATTAAGCCTATATAGTACACTATTGTATTGTTAATTAAGCTATTAGTACTTGTTATAGTATTGTTAATTAAGCCTATATAGTACTCGTGACAACTATTGTATTGTTAAATTAAGCCTATATAGTACTTGTGAAGCCTATAGTATTTATTTAGTATTGTTAATTAAGCCTATATAGTACTTGTGACAACTATTGTATTGTTAATTAAGCCTATATAGTACTCTGTGAAAACTATTGTATTGTTAATTAAGCCTATATAGTACTTGTGAAAACTATATGTATTGTTAATTAAGCCTATATAGTACTTGTGACAAACTATTGTATTGTTAATTAAGCCTATATAGTACTCATGACAACTATTGTATTGTTAATTAAGCCTATATAGTACTCGTGACAACTATTGTATTGTTAATTAAGCCTATATAGTACTTGTGACAACTATTGTATTGTTAATTAAGCCTATATAGTGACAACTATAGTATTGTGAATTAAGCTATATAGCGTGACAACTATTGTATTGTTAATTAAGCCTATATAGTACTCGTGACAACTATCGTATTGTTAATTAAGCCTATATAGTACTCGTGTGACAACTATTGTATTGTTAATTAAGCCTATATAGTACTCGTGACAACTATTGTATTGTTAATTAAGCCTATATAGTACTCGTGACAACTATAGTATTGTTAATTAAGCCTATATAGTACTCGTGACAACTATTGTATTGTTAATTAAGCCTATATAGTACTTGTGACAAACTATTGTATTGTTAATTAAGCCTATATAGTACTCGTGTGACAACTATTGTATTGTTAATTAAGCCTATATAGTACTCATGACAACTATTGTATTGTTTATTAAGCCTATATAGTACTCGTGACAACTATTGTATTGTTAATTAAGCCTATATAGTACTCGTGACAACTATTGTATTGTTAATTAAGCCTATATAGTACTCGTGACAACTATTGTATTGTTAATTAAGCCTATATAGTACTCGTGACAACTATTGTATTGTTAATTAAGCCTATATAGTACTCGTGACAACTATTGTATTGTTAATTAAGCCTATATAGTACTCGTGACAACTATTGTATTGTTAATTAAGCCTATATAGTACTCGTGACAACTATTGTATTGTTAATTAAGCCTATATAGTACTCGTGACAACTATTGTATTGTTAATTAAGCCTATATAGTACTCGTGACAACTATTGTATTGTTAATTAAGCCTATATAGTACTTGTGACAACTATTGTATTGTTAATTAAGCCTATATAGTACTCGTGACAACTATTGTATTGTTATTAGCTATTATACTCGTTAATTAAGCCTATATAGTACTCGTGACAACTATTGTATTGTTAATTAAGCCTATATAGTACTCGTGACAACTATTGTATTGTTAATTAAGCCTATATAGTACTCGTGACAACTATTGTATTGTTAATTAAGCCTATATAGTACTCGTGACAACTATTGTATTGTTAATTAAGCCTATATAGTACTCGTGACAACTATTGTATTGTTAATTAAGCCTATATAGTACTCGTGACAACTATTGTATTGTTAATTAAGCCTATATAGTACTCGTGACAACTATTGTATTGTTAATTAAGCCTATATAGTACTCGTGACAACTATTGTATTGTTAATTAAGCCTATATAGTACTCGTGACAACTATTATTGTATTGTTAATTAAGCCTATATAGTACTCGTGACAACTATTGTATTGTTAATTAAGCCTACTTGTGATAGACAACTATTGTATTGTTAATTAAGCCTATATAGTACTCGTGACAACTATTGTATTGTTAATTAAGCCTATATAGTACTCGTGACAACTATTGTATTGTTAATTAAGCCTATATAGTACTCGTGACAACTATTGTATTGTTAATTAAGCCTATATAGTACTCGTGACAACTATTGTATTGTTAATTAAGCCTATATAGTACTCGTGACAACTATTGTATTGTTAATTAAGCCTATATAGTACTCGTGACAACTATTGTATTGTTAATTAAGCCTATATAGTACTCGTGACAACTATTGTATTGTTAATTAAGCCTATATTGTATTGTGACAACTATTGTATTGTTAATTAAGCCTATATAGTACTCGTGACAACTATTGTATTGTTAATTAAGCCTATATAGTACTCGTGACAACTATTGTATTGTTAATTAAGCCTATATAGTACTCGTGACAACTATTGTATTGTTAATTAAGCCTATATAGTACTCGTGACAACTATTGTATTGTTAATTAAGCCTATATAGTACTCGTGACAACTATTGTATTGTTAATTAAGCCTATATAGTACTCGTGACAACTATTGTATTGTTAATTAATTAAGCCTATATAGTACTCGTGACAACTATTGTATTGTTAATTAAGCCTATATAGTACTCGTGACAACTATTGTATTGTTAATTAAGCCTATATAGTACTCGTGACAACTATAGTATTGTTAATTAAGCCTATATAGTACTCGTGACAACTATTGTATTGTTAATTAAGCCTATATAGTACTCGTGACAACTATTGTATTGTTAATTAAGCCTATATAGTACTCGTGACAACTATTGTATTGTTAATTAAGCCTATATAGTACTCGTGACAACTATTGTATTGTTAATTAAGCCTATATAGTACTTGTGAAAACTATAGTATTGTTAATTAAGCCTATATAGTACTTGTGAAAACTATTGTATTGTTAATTAAGCCTATATAGTACTCATGACAACTATTGTATTGTTAATTAAGCCTATATAGTACTCGTGACAACTATAGTATTGTTAATTAAGCCTATATAGTACTCGTGACAACTGTTGTATTGTTAATTAAGCCTATATAGTACTCGTGACAACTATAGTATTGTTAATTAAGCCTATATAGTACTCATGACAACTATTGTATTGTTAATTAAGCCTATATAGTATATATACTCGTGACAACTATTGTATTGTTAATTAAGCCTATATAGTACTCATGACAACTATTGTATTGTTAATTAAGCCTATATAGTATCCGTGACAACTATTGTATTGTTAATTAAGCCTATATAGTACTCGTGACAACTATTGTATTGTTAATTAAGCCTATATAGTACTCGTGACAACTATTGTATTGTTAATTAAGCCTATATAGTACTCGTGACAACTATTGTATTGTTAATTAAGCCTATATAGTACTCGTGACAACTATTGTATTGTTAATTAAGCCTATATAGTACTCGTGACAACTATTGTATTGTTAATTAAGCCTATATATTACCGTGACAACTTACCCTGAATGTATGGTCCCTCCTTTGGATGCTCCCTCACTTTTAATGTATACTTCTCATTTTTCTTGAGTAACGAAGGTCTCAGCAAATCTCGAACCCTCTCATTGTAAATTTCCAAATAGCTGAAAAATTAACCAGACAAATAGTAATTAGGTACTAATCCAAATTTATCTATTCCTCACCAGAATGACTATACACTGACACAATACTTGATTCTGTGAAGTTATATAGATATATTCAATCCTCCAGGCCTCATGGTTTGTTTTAGTCCACCAAATTATCCACTCAACTTACCTGATTTTTACATGAAATGACAAATTGTCTTGGTCCACAAAATTATCCACATGACTAAACAGACCCTGAAACAAACAAAAACACAAATATTGAGTCATGTACATTATCTGCACAGTTTAGTCTTTACAAGTTATAATCTCTGATCAGTTTTCACATCTATCAAGTATCTTTTTCTAAGGGGAACAGATACCCAGAACTAGAAATCAATACTCTTCAAGTAAGATTTTTTTGTATAACTTATGCCTCAGTTTTTATAGCTGTTTAGTGATATGAAACAAGCTTATAATTAAAGATACAGCAAAGTATGACAGGATTTGTACAAGCACTAACCAAGCATCTTACCACTAAACCAGTGTATGACAGGATTTGTACAAGTATAAACCCACGTCTTACCACTAAACCAGTGTATGACAGGATTTGTACAAGTACTAACCCAGCATCTTACCACTAAACCAGTGTATGACAGGATTTGTACAAGTACTAACCCAACATCTTACCACTAAACCAGTGTATGACAGGATTTGTACAAGAACAAACCCAGCATCTTACCAATAAACCAGTGCATGACAGAATTTGTACAAGTATTAACCCAACATCTTACCACTAAACCAGTGTATGACAGGATTTGTACAAGTACTAACCCAGCATCTTACCACTAAACCAGTGTATGACAGGATTTGTACAAGTACTAACCCAACATCTTACCACTAAACCAGTGTATGACAGGATTTGTACAAGTACTAACCCAGCATCTTACCACTAAACAAGTGTATGACAGGATTTGTACAAGTACTAACCCAACATCTTACCACTAAACCAGTGTATGACAGGATTTGTACAAGTACTGACCCCAGCATCTTACCACTAAACCAGTGTATGACAGGATTTGTACAAGTATAAACCCAACATCTTACCACTAAACCAGTGTATGACAGGATTTGTACAAGTACTAACCCAGCATCTTACCACTAAACCAGTGTATGACAGGATTTGTACAAGTACAAACCTAACATCGTACCACTAAACCAGTGTATGACAGGATTTGTACAAGAACAAACCCAGCATCTTACCAATAAACCAGTGCATGACAGGATTTGTACAAGAACTAACCCAGCATCTTACCACTAAACCAGTGTATGAAAGGATTTGTAAAAGTATAAACCCAACATCTTACCAATAAACCAGTGTATGACAGGATTTGTACAAGTACTAACCCAGCATCTTACCACTAAACCAGTGTATGAAAGGATTTGTACAAGTACTAACCCAGCATCTTACCACTAAACCAGTGTATGACAGGATTTGTACAAGTACTAACCCAGCATCTTACCACTAAACCAGTGTATGACAGGATTTGTACAAGTACTAACCCAGCATCTTACCACTAAACCAGTGTATGACAGGATTTGTACAAGTATAAACCCAACATCTTACCACTAAACCAGTGTATGACAGGATTTGTACAAGTACTAACCCAGCATCTTACCACTAAACCAGTGTATGACAGGATTTGTACAAGTACTAACCCAACATCTTACCACTAAAACAGTGTATGACAGGATTTGTACAAGAACAAACCAAGCATCTTTCCAATAAACCAGTGCATGACAGGATTTGTACAAGTACTAACCAAGCATCCTACCACTAAACCAGTGTATGACAGGATTTGTACAAGCACTAACCAAGCATCCTACCACTAAAGAGCCAGTCATTAAGGGTAAAGTAGAGAGCCAGTCAGTAAGGGTAAAGTAGAGAGCCAGTCAGTAAGGGTAAAGTAGAGACCCAGTCAGTAAGGGTAAAGTAGAGAGTCAGTCAGTAAGAGTAAAGTAGAGACCCAGTCAGTAAGGGTAAAGTAGAGGGCCGATCAGTAAGAGTAAAGTAGAGACCCAGTCAGTAAGGGTAAAGTAGAGGGCCGATCAGTAAGGGTAAAGTAGAGAGTCAGTCAGTAAGGGTAAAGTAGAGACCCAGTCAGTAAGGGTAAAGTAGAGAGTCAGTCAGTAAGAGTAAAGTAGAGACCCAGTCAGTAAGGGTAAAGTAGAGGGCCGATCAGTAAGGGTAAAGTAGAGAGTCAGTCAGTAAGGGTAAAGTAGAGGGCCAGTCAGTACGGGTAAAGTAGAGGGCCGGTCAGTAAGGGTAAAGTAGAGACACAGTCAGTAAGGGTAAAGTAGAGACCCAGTCAGTAAGGGTAAAGTAGAGAGTCAGTCAGTAAGAGTAAAGTAGAGACCCAGTCAGTAAGGTAAAGTAGAGAGACAGTCAGTAAGGGTAAAGTATAGAGCCAGTCAGTAAGGGTAAAGTAGAGAGCCAGTCAGTAAGGGTAAAGTAGAGACCCAGTCAGTAAGGGTAAAGTAGAGACCCAGTCAGTATGGGTAAAGTAGAGACCCAGTCAGTAAGGGTAAAGTATAGACCCAGTCAGTAAGGGTAAAGTACAGACCCAGTCAGTAAGGGTAAAGTACAGACCCAGTCAGTAAGGGTAAAGTAGAGGGCCAGTCAGTAAGGGTAAAGTACAGACCCAGTCAGTAAGGGTAAAGTAGAGAGTCAGTCAGTAAGGGTAAAGTAGAGACCCAGTCAGTAAGGGTAAAGTAGAGAGCCAGTCAGTAAGGGTAAAGTAGAGAGACAGTCAGTTAGGGTAAAGTAGAGAGCCAGTCAGTAAGGGTAAAGTAGAGGGCCAGTCAGTAAGGGTAAAGTATAGAGCCAGTCAGTAAGGGTAAAGTAGAGAGCCAGTCAGTAAGGGTAAAGTAGAGAGACAG
This sequence comes from Argopecten irradians, assembly GCF_041381155.1. NCBI lineage: Eukaryota > Metazoa > Mollusca > Bivalvia > Pectinida > Pectinidae > Argopecten > Argopecten irradians. The sequence continues at coordinate 70,609,839 of NC_091136.1, read as the reverse complement.
TCAGTTAGGGTAAAGTAGAGACCCAGTCAGTAAGGGTAAAGTACAGACCCAGTCAGTAAGGGTAAAGTACAGACCCAGTCAGTAAGGGTAAAGTAGAGGGCCAGTCAGTAAGGGTAAAGTACAGACCCAGTCAGTAAGGGTAAAGTAGAGAGTCAGTCAGTAAGGGTAAAGTAGAGACCCAGTCAGTAAGGGTAAAGTAGAGAGCCAGTCAGTAAGGGTAAAGTAGAGAGCCAGTCAGTAAGGGTAAAGTAGAGAGCCAGTCAGTAAGGGTAAAGTAGAGGGCCAGTCAGTAAGGGTAAAGTATAGAGCCAGTCAGTAAGGGTAAAGTAGAGAGCCAGTCAGTAAGGGTAAAGTAGAGAGCCAGTCAGTAAGGGTAAAGTAGAGAGCCAGTCAGTAAGGGTAAAGTAGAGACCCAGTCAGTAAGGATAAAGTAGAGAGCCAGTCAGTAAGGGTAAAGTAGAGAGCCAGTCAGTAATGGTAAAGTAGAGACCCAGTCAGTAAGTGTAAAGTAGAGACCCAGTCAGTAAGGGTAAAGTAGAGACCCAGTCAGTAAGGGTAAAGTAGAGACCCAGTCAGTAATGGTAAAGTAGGGACCCAGTCAGTAATGGTAAAGTAGAGACCCAGTCAGTAAGGGTAAAGTAGAGACCCAGTCAGTAAGGGTAAAGTAGAGACCCAGTCAGTAAGGGTAAAGTAGAGACCCAGTCAGTAAGGGTAAAGTAGAGACCTAGTCAGTAAGGGTAAAGTGGAGACCCAGGCAGTAAGGGTAAAGCAAACACAAGTTTTATTAACCTGACCGGATTAAGACAGTAATCCTAACACTTCATTATGATATCAGGCCATATCAACTGACCAACACATGTTGGAGGTGACCACTCTGACCATCACCTGTAGAAACTGACCACCAGGCCGAGTGTGACTTATACCATAAACCAGATGCTCCTCCATAATCTCACACATCCGATAAGCTTTACAAACAATTGACCTAAAATTTGCCTGAATTACAGCACAATCTTTGGGAATGGTATCACTTAAGATAAAGAAATCCCACCCATTGTCATAGCAGTTTGTTTATTGAGGCCTTTGAGGAAGATTAGTTTTATAGCCCCCCCCCCCTGCTGAGGGGGCACACTAATATAGTCAATACTTAATTACTTCATTCATCTAGATATGACAAGGGAATATCTAAACAACATCACATCTCACAAGATGGCCAGGTTAATATAGCTATATTAAGTTAGGTGGAAACACCTGGTCGATAAATATTTACAACAACAAAAAAACATTTGTATAGATGTGTTGTCAATATAAAGGTGTGCAGTACTGCCAATGTAACCTTTGTTGTAACTAGAAATCCAGTTTATAATGTTTAATAAATCATATCTACAAAGTGATAGTTCCTGGAGTATCAAAATCTGAGATGTCCTTTAGTGTTTTTCTTTTTCTTTTTTTGCTCAAACACACAGCATGTCAGAAAAGTATCTGTTATATGTGTTTCCTTGACAACTCTGTGCCTAGCTACTTTGTCTGCTGATACTTCAATACAATTGGCAATAAGGGTATAACTACAATGTATTGGGTATAACTACAATGTATTGGGTATAACTACAATGTATTGGGTATAACTACAATGTATTGGGTATAACTACAATGTATTGGGTATAACTACAATGTATTGGCTGGTAAAATACAATGTATTGGGTATAAAATACAATGTATTGGGTATAACTACAATGTATTGGGTATAACTACAATGTATTGGCTGGTAAAATACAGGTATCTTAGGTCTGGTGGATATAGTTGTGATATACAATGTATTGGCTGGTAAAATACAGGTATGTTAGGTCTGGTGGATATAGTTGTGATATACAATGTATTGGCTGGTAAAATACTGGTATCTTAGGTTGTGGATATAGTTGTGATATACAATGTATTGGCTGGTAAAATACGGTATGTTAGGTCTGGTGGATATAGTTGTGATAATACAATGTATTGGCTGGTAAAATACTGGTATGTTAGGTGTGGATATACAATTGTGTAAACAATGTATTGGCTGTATACAATGTAAAATACTGGTATCTTAGGTGGTGGATATAGTTGTGACAATGTATTGGCTGGTAAAATACTGGTATCTTAGGTCTGGTGGATATAGTTGTGATATACAATGTATTGGCTGGTAAAATACTGGTATGTTAGGTCTGGTGGATATAGTTGTGATATACAATGTATTGGCTGGTAAAATACTGGTATCTTAGGTCTGGTGGATATAGTTGTGATATACAATGTATTGGCTGGTAAAATACTGGTATCTTAGGTCTGGTGGATATAGTTGTGATATACAATGTATTGGCTGGTAAAATACTGGTATCTTAGGTCTGGTGGATATAGTTGTGATATACAATGTATTGGCTGGTAAAATACTGGTATGTTAGGTCTGGTGGATATAGTTGTGATATACAATGTATTGGCTGGTAAAATACTGGTATCTTAGGTCTGGTGGATATAGTTGTGATATACAATGTATTGGCTGGTAAAATACTGGTATCTTAGGTCTGGTGGATATAGTTGTGATATACAATGTATTGGCTGGTAAAATACTGGTATGTTAGGTCTGGTGGATATAGTTGTGATATACAATGTATTGGCTGGTAAAATACTGGTATCTTAGGTCTGGTGGATATAGTTGTGATATACAATGTACTGGCTGGTAAAATACTGGTATCTTAGGTCTGGTGGATTATAGTTGTGATATACAATGTATTGGCTGGTAAAATACTGGTATCTTAGGTCTGGTGGATATAGTTGTGATATACAATGTACTGGCTGGTAAAATACTGGTATCTTAGGTCTGGTGGATATAGTTGTGATATACAATGTATTGGCTGGTAAAATACTGGTATCTTAGGTCTGGTGGATATAGTTGTGATATACAATGTATTGGCTGGTAAAATACTGGTATCTTAGGTCTGGTGGATATAGTTGTGATATACAATGTATTGGCTGGTAAAATACTGGTATCTTAGGTCTGGTGGATATAGTTGTGATATACAATGTATTGGCTGGTAAAATACTGGTATCTTAGGTCTGGTGGATATAGTTGTGATATACAATGTATTGGCTGGTAAAATACTGGTATCTTAGGTCTGGTGGATATAGTTGTGATATACAATGTACTGGCTGGTAAAATACTGGTATCTTAGGTCTGGTGGATATAGTTGTGATATACAATGTATTGGCTGGTAAAATACTGGTATCTTAGGTGTGGTGGATATAGTTGTGATATACAATGTATATAGTTGGCTGGTAAAATACTGGTATCTTAGGTCTGGTGATATACAATGTATTGGCTGGTAAAATACTGGTATCTTAGGTCTGGTGGATATAGTTGTGATATACAATGTATTGGCTGGTAAAATACTGGTATCTTAGGTTGGTGGATATAGTTGTGATATACAATGTATTGGCTGGTAAAATACTGGTATCTTAGGTGTGATATAGTTGTGATATACAATGTATTGGCTGGTAAAATACTGGTATCTTAGGTCTGGTGGAGTGATATACAATGTATTGGCTGGTAAAATACTGGTATCTTAGGTCTGGTGGATATAGTTGTGATATACAATGTATTGGCTGGTAAAAATACTGGTATCTTAGGTCTGGTGGATATAGTTGTGATATACAATGTATGGCTGGTAAAATACTGGTATCTTAGGTCTGGTGGATATAGTTGTGATATACAATGTATTGGCTGGTAAAATACTGGTATCTTAGGTCTGGTGGATATAGTTGTGATATACAATGTACTGGCTGGTAAAATACTGGTATCTTAGGTCTGGTGGATATAGTTGTGATATACAATGTATTGGCTGGTAAAATACTGGTATCTTAGGTCTGGTGGATATAGTTGTGATATACAATGTATTGGCTGGTAAAATACTGGTATCTTAGGTCTGGTGGATATAGTTGTGATATACAATGTATTGGCTGGTAAAATACTGGTATCTTAGGTCTGGTGGATATAGTTGTGATATACAATGTATTGGCTGGTAAAATACTGGTATCTTAGGTCTGGTGGATATAGTTGTGATATACAATGTATTGGCTGGTAAAATACTGGTATCTTAGGTCTGGTGGATATAGTTGTGATATACAATGTATTGGCTGGTAAAATACTGGTATCTTAGGTCTGGTGGATATAGTTGTGATATACAATGTATTGGCTGGTAAAATACTGGTATCTTAGGTCTGGTGGATATAGTTGTGATATACAATGTATTGGCTGGTAAAATACTGGTATCTTAGGTCTGGTGGATATAGTTGTGATATACAATGTATTGGCTGGTAAAATACTGGTATCTTAGGTCTGGTGGATATAGTTGTGATATACAATGTATTGGCTGGTAAAAATACTGGTATCTTAGGTCTGGTGGATATAGTTGTGATATACAATGTATTGGCTGGTAAAATACTGGTATCTTAGGTCTGGTGGATATAGTTGTGATATACAATGTATTGGCTGGTAAAATACTGGTATCTTAGGTCTGGTGGATATAGTTGTGATATACAATGTATTGGCTGGTAAAATACTGGTATCTTAGGTCTGGTGGATATAGTTGTGATATACAATGTACTGGCTGGTAAAATACTGGTATCTTAGGTCTGGTGGATATAGTTGTGATATACAATGTATTGGCTGGTAAAATACTGGTATCTTAGGTCTGGTGGATATAGTTGTGATATACAATGTACTGGCTGGTAAAATACTGGTATCTTAGGTCTGGTGGATATAGTTGTGATATACAATGTACTGGCTGGTAAAATACTGGTATCTTAGGTCTGGTGGATATAGTTGTGATATACAATGTATTGGCTGGTAAAATACTGGTATCTTAGGTCTGGTGGATATAGTTGTGATATACAATGTATTGGCTGGTAAAATACTGGTATCTTAGGTCTGGTGGATATAGTTGTGATATACAATGTATTGGCTGGTAAAATACTGGTATCTTAGGTCTGGTGGATATAGTTGTGATATACAATGTATTGGCTGGTAAAATACTGGTATCTTAGGTGTGGTGGATATAGTTGTGATATACAATGTATTGGCTGGTAAAATACTGGTATCTTAGGTCTGGTGGATATAGTTGTGATATACAATGTATTGGCTGGTAAAATACTGGTATCTTAGGTCTGGTGGATATAGTTGTGATATACAATGTATTGGCTGGTAAAATACTGGTATCTTAGGTCTGGTGGATATAGTTGTGATATACAATGTATTGGCTGGTAAAATACTGGTATCTTAGGTCTGGTGGATATAGTTGTGATATACAATGTATTGGCTGGTAAAATACTGGTATCTTAGGTCTGGTGGATATAGTTGTGATATACAATGTATTGGCTGGTAAAATACTGGTATCTTAGGTCTGGTGGATATAGTTGTGATATACAATGTATTGGCTGGTAAAATACTGGTATCTTAGGTCTGGTGGATATAGTTGTGATATACAATGTATTGGCTGGTAAAATACTGGTATCTTAGGTCTGGTGGATATAGTTGTGATATACAATGTATTGGCTGGTAAAATACTGGTATCTTAGGTCTGGTGGATATAGTTGTGATATACAATGTATTGGCTGGTAAAATACTGGTATCTTAGGTCTGGTGGATATAGTTGTGATATACAATGTATTGGCTGGTAAAATACTGGTATCTTAGGTCTGGTGGATATAGTTGTGATATACAATGTATTGGCTGGTAAAATACTGGTATCTTAGGTCTGGTGGATATAGTTGTGATATACAATGTATTGGCTGGTAAAATACTGGTATCTTAGGTCTGGTGGATATAGTTGTGATATACAATGTATTGGCTGGTAAAATACTGGTATCTTAGGTCTGGTGGATATAGTTGTGATATACAATGTATTGGCTGGTAAAATACTGGTATCTTAGGTCTGGTGGATATAGTTGTGATATACAATGTATTGGCTGGTAAAATACTGGTATCTTAGGTCTGGTGGATATAGTTGTGATATATACAATGTATTGGCTGGTAAAATACTGGTATCTTAGGTCTGGTGGATATAGTTGTGATATACAATGTATTGGCTGGTAAAATACTGGTATCTTAGGTCTGGTGGATATAGTTGTGATATACAATGTATTGGCTGGTAAAATACTGGTATCTTAGGTCTGGTGGATATAGTTGTGATATACAATGTATTGGCTGGTAAAATACTGGTATCTTAGGTCTGGTGGATATAGTTGTGATATACAATGTATTGGCTGGTAAAATACTGGTATCTTAGGTCTGGTGGATATAGTTGTGATATACAATGTATTGGCTGGTAAAATACTGGTATCTTAGGTCTGGTGGATATAGTTGTGATATACAATGTATTGGCTGGTAAAATACTGGTATCTTAGGTCTGGTGGATATAGTTGTGATATACAATGTATTGGCTGGTAAAATACTGGTATCTTAGGTCTGGTGGATATAGTTGTGATATACAATGTATTGGCTGGTAAAATACTGGTATCTTAGGTCTGGTGGATATAGTTGTGATATACAATGTACTGGCTGGTAAAATACTGGTATCTTAGGTCTGGTGGATATAGTTGTGATATACAATGTATTGGCTGGTAAAATACTGGTATCTTAGGTCTGGTGGATATAGTTGTGATATACAATGTATTGGCTGGTAAAATACTGGTATCTTAGGTCTGGTGGATATAGTTGTGATATACAATGTATTGGCTGGTAAAATACTGGTATCTTAGGTCTGGTGGATATAGTTGTGATATACAATGTATTGGCTGGTAAAATACTGGTATCTTAGGTCTGGTGGATATAGTTGTGATATACAATGTATTGGCTGGTAAAATACTGGTATCTTAGGTCTGGTGGATATAGTTGTGATATACAATGTATTGGCTGGTAAAATACTGGTATCTTAGGTCTGGTGGATATAGTTGTGATATACAATGTACTGGCTGGTAAAATACTGGTATCTTAGGTCTGGTGGATATAGTTGTGATATACAATGTATTGGCTGGTAAAATACTGGTATCTTAGGTCTGGTGGATATAGTTGTGATATACAATGTATTGGCTGGTAAAATACTGGTATCTTAGGTCTGGTGGATATAGTTGTGATATACAATGTATTGGCTGGTAAAATACTGGTATCTTAGGTCTGGTGGATATAGTTGTGATATACAATGTATTGGCTGGTAAAATACTGGTATCTTAGGTCTGGTGGATATAGTTGTGATATACAATGTATTGGCTGGTAAAATACTGGTATCTTAGGTCTGGTGGATATAGTTGTGATATACAATGTATTGGCTGGTAAAATACTGGTATCTTAGGTCTGGTGGATATAGTTGTGATATACAATGTATTGGCTGGTAAAATACTGGTATCTTAGGTCTGGTGGATATAGTTGTGATATACAATGTACTGGCTGGTAAAATACTGGTATCTTAGGTCTGGTGGATATAGTTGTGATATACAATGTATTGGCTGGTAAAATACTGGTATCTTAGGTCTGGTGGATATAGTTGTGATATACAATGTATTGGCTGGTAAAATACTGGTATCTTAGGTCTGGTGGATATAGTTGTGATATACAATGTATTGGCTGGTAAAATACTGGTATCTTAGGTCTGGTGGATATAGTTGTGATATACAATGTATTGGCTGGTAAAATACTGGTATCTTAGGTCTGGTGGATATAGTTGTGATATACAATGTATTGGCTGGTAAAATACTGGTATCTTAGGTCTGGTGGATATAGTTGTGATATACAATGTATTGGCTGGTAAAATACTGGTATCTTAGGTCTGGTGGATATAGTTGTGATATACAATGTATTGGCTGGTAAAATACTGGTATCTTAGGTCTGGTGGATATAGTTGTGATATTACAATGTATTGGCTGGTAAAATACTGGTATCTTAGGTCTGGTGGATATAGTTGTGATATACAATGTATGGCTGGTAAAATACTGGTATCTTAGGTCTGGTGGATATAGTTGTGATATACAATGTATTGGCTGGTAAAATACTGGTATCTTAGGTCTGGTGGATATAGTTGTGATATACAATGTATTGGCTGGTAAAATACTGGTATCTTAGGTCTGGTGGATATAGTTGTGATATACAATGTATTGGCTGGTAAAATTACTGGTATCTTAGGTCTGGTGGATATAGTTGTGATATACAATGTATTGGCTGGTAAAATACTGGTATCTTAGGTCTGGTGGATATAGTTGTGATATACAATGTATTGGCTGGTAAAATACTGGTATCTTAGGTCTGGTGGATATAGTTGTGATATACAATGTATTGGCTGGTAAAATACTGGTATCTTAGGTCTGGTGGATATAGTTGTGATATACAATGTATTGGCTGGTAAAATACTGGTATCTTAGGTCTGGTGGATATAGTTGTGATATACAATGTATTGGCTGGTAAAATACTGGTATCTTAGGTCTGGTGGATATAGTTGTGATATACAATGTATTGGCTGGTAAAATACTGGTATCTTAGGTCTGGTGGATATAGTTGTGATATACAATGTACTGGCTGGTAAAATACTGGTATCTTAGGTCTGGTGGATATAGTTGTGATATACAATGTATTGGCTGGTAAAATACTGGTATCTTAGGTGTGGTGGATATAGTTGTGATATACAATGTATTGGCTGGTAAAATACTGGTATCTTAGGTCTGGTGGATATAGTTGTGATATACAATGTATTGGCTGGTAAAATACTGGTATCTTAGGTCTGGTGGATATAGTTGTGATATACAATGTATTGGCTGGTAAAATACAGGTATGTTAGGTCTGGTGGATATAGTTGTGATATACAATGTATTGGCTGGTAAAATACTGGTATCTTAGGTATGCTGGTGGATATAGTTGTGATATACAATGTATTGGCTGGTAAAATACTGGTATCTTAGGTCTGGTGGATATAGTTGTGATATACAATGTATTGGCTGGTAAAATACTGGTATCTTAGGTCTGGTGGATATAGTTGTGATATACAATGTATTGGCTGGTAAAATACTGGTATCTTAGGTCTGGTGGATATAGTTGTGATATACAATGTATTGGCTGGTAAAAATACGGTATCTTAGTCTGGTGGATTATAGTTGTGATTATACAATGTATTGGCTGGTAAAATACAGGTTATAGGTCTGGTGGATATAGTTGTGATATACAGAATGTATTGGCTGGTAAAAAACAGGTATCTTAGGTGTGGTGGATATAGTGTGATATAGTTATTGTGAATATACAAGCGTGTGAATGGATTGGCTGTGTAAAATACTGGTATCTTAGGTCTGGTGGATATAGTTGTGATATACAATGTATTGGCTGGTAAAATACTGGTATCTTAGGTCTGGTGGATAGATAGTTGTGATATAACAATGTACATGGCTGGTAATATACTGGTATCTTAGGTCTGGTGGATATAGTTGTGAATATTACAATGTATTGGCTGGGTAAAATACTAGGTATGTTAGTCTTGGTGGATATAGTTGTGATATACAATGTATTGGCTGGTAAAATACAGGTATCTTAGGTGAGGTGGGATTTAGTTGTGATATAACAAATGTATTGGCTGGTAAAAATACAGGTATCTTAGGTGTGGTGGATATAGTTGTGAATATTACTACATTGTATTGCGCTGGTAAAATACTGGTATCTTTAGGTACTGTTGGTATATATTGGACTTTTGTGATTATACACATGATATGTGGCCTGGGATAAATATACTGGTATCTTAGGTGGTGGTGGACTATAGGTGGTGATATTACAAGTGTACTGGCTGGAAAACATGGTTTATCTTAATATTACGGGTATCTTCAGGTCTGGTGGATATTGTTAGGTTGTGATATAGACAGTGTGTGAAGTGTTGTAAATGGACTGGTTAATATACTGGTATGTTAGGTCTGGTGGTGATATAGTTTGTGATGTATACAATGTACAAGGCTGGTGGTAAAATACTGGTGTATCTTAGGTATGTGTGGATATCAGTTTGTGATATACAATGTAATTGGCTGGTACAAATACTGGTATCTCTAGGTCTGGTGGGGATATAGTTGAGATATACAAGTGTACTGGCTGGTTCAAAAAATACTGGTATCTTAGGTCTGGTGGATATAGTTGTGATATACAATGTACATGGCTGGTAAAAAATACAGGTATCTTAGGTCTGGTGGGATGTAGTTGTGATATACAATGTGTACTGGCTGGTAAATATATGGTATCTTAGGTTGTGGTGGATATAGATGTGATGATACAATGTATTGGCTGGTGAAAAGAGATAGCATGTAGTCTGTAGGTCTGGATGTAATAAATTTGTGATATTTACAAATGTATTGGCTGGTAAAATATGGTATGTTAGGTCTAGGTGGACTATAGTTTGTGATGTACAAATGTACTGGCTGTGGTAAAATTACAGGAGGTATGCTCTATGGTTGGTGGAGATAGTTGTGATATCAAATGAAGTGGTGTGTGGTTAAAAATCCTGGTATCATAGTTCAGGTGGGATTAATTTTTGAGTATACAATGTATTGGGCAGGTAAATATATGTATGTTAGGTCATGGTGGAAATATAGTTGTGATATACAATGTACTATGGTAGGGGGTAGGGAGCCCTTTATATACATCCCTATCATATGTTTTATAAATACTAAAGATTGGGTAGGGGGTAGGGAGCCCTTTATATACATCCCTATCATATGTTTTATAAATACTAAAGATTAGGTAGGGGGTAGGGAGCCCTTTATATACATCCCTATCATATGTTTTATAAATACTAAAGATTAGGTAGGGGGTAGGGAGCCCTTTATATACACATCCCTATCATATGTTTTATAAATACTAAAGATTAGGTAGGGGGTAGGGAGCCCTTTATATACATCCCTATCATATGTTTTATAAATACTAAAGATTGGGTAGGGGGTAGGGAGCCCTTTATATATACATCCCTATCATATGTTTTATAAATACTAAAGATTAGGTAGGGGGTAGGGAGCCCTTTATATATACATCCCTATCATATGTTTTATAAATACTAAAGATTAGGTAGGGGGTAGGGAGCCCTTTATATACATCCCTATCATATGTTTTATAAATACTAAAGATTAGGTAGGGGGTAGGGAGCCCTTTATATATACATCCCTATCATATGTTTTATAAATACTAAAGATTAGGTAGGGGGTAGGGAGCCCTTTATATACATCCCTATCATATGTTTTATAAATACTAAAGATTAGGTAGGGGGTAGGGAGCCCTTTATATACATCCCTATCATATGTTTTATAAATACTAAAGATTAGGTAGGGGGTAGGGAGCCCTTTATATACATCCCTATCATATGTTTTATAAATACTAAGATTAGGTAGGGGGTAGGGAGCCCTTTATATACATCCCTATCATATGTTTTATAAATACTAAAGATTAGGTAGGGGGTAGGAGCCCTTTATATACATCCCTATCATATGTTTTTATAAATACTAAAGATTAGGTAGGGGGTAGGGAGCCCTTTATATATACATCCCTATCATATGTTTTATAAATACTAAAGATTAGGTAGGGGGTAGGGAGCCCTTTATATACATCCCTATCATATGTTTTATAAATACTAAGATTAGGTAGGGGGTAGGGAGCCCTTTATATACATCCCTATCATATGTTTTATAAATACTAAAGATTAGGTAGGGGGTAGGGAGCCCTTTATATACATCCCTATCATATGTTTTATAAATACTAAAGATTAGGTAGGGGGTAGGGAGCCCTTTAGGGTAGGGGGTAGGGAGCCCTTTATATACATCCCTATCATATTGTTTTATAAATACTAAAGATTAGGTAGGGGGTAGGGAGCCCTTTATATATACATCCCTATCATATGTTTTATAAATACTAAAGATTAGGTAGGGGGTAGGGAGCCCTTTATATACATCCCTATCATATGTTTTATAAATACTAAAGATTGGGTAGGGGGTAGGGAGCCCTTTATATACATCCCTATCATATGTTTTATAAATACTAAAGATTAGGTAGGGGGTAGGGATATACCCTATCTATGTTTTATAAATATAAAGATCCCTTTATATCATCCCTATCATTTTTTTAAATACTAAAGATTAGGTAGGGGGTAGGGAGCCCTTTATATACATCCCTATCATATGTTTTATAAATACTAAAGATTAGGTAGGGGGTAGGGAGCCCTTTATATACATCCCCTATCATATGTTTTATAAATACTAAAGATTAGGTAGGGGGTAGGGAGCCCTTTATATACATCCCTATCATATGTTTTATAAATACTAAAGATTAGGTAGGGGGTAGGGAGCCCTTTATATACATCCCTATCATATGTTTTATAAATACTAAAGATTAGGTAGGGGGTAGGGAGCCCTTTATATACATCCCTATCATATGTTTTATAAATACTAAAGATTAGGTAGGGGGTAGGGAGCCCTTTATATACATCCCTATCATATGTTTTATAAATACTAAAGATTAGGTAGGGGGTAGGGAGCCCTTTATATACATCCCTATCATATGTTTTATAAATACTAAGATTAGGTAGGGGGTAGGGAGCCCTTTATATATACATGCCTATCATATGTTTTATATAAATACTAAAGATTAGGTAGGGGGTAGGGAGCCCTTTATATACATCCCTATCATATGTTTTATAAATACTAAAGATTGGGTAGGGGGTAGGGAGCCCTTTATATACATCCCTATCATATGTTTTATAAATACTAAAGATTAGGTAGGGGGTAGGGAGCCCTTTATATACATCCCTATCATATGTTTTATAAATACTAAAGATTAGGTAGGGGGGGTAAGGAGCCCTTTTATATACATCCCTATCATATGTTTTATAAATACTAAAGATTGGGTAGGGGGTAGGGAGCCCTTTATATACATCCCTATCATATGTTTTATAAATACTAAAGATTAGGTAGGGGGTAGGGAGCCCTTTATATACATCCCTATCATATGTTTTATATTTGTTTGGGGGTAGGGAGCCCTTTATATACATCCCTATCATATGTTTTATAAATACTAAAGATTAGGTAGGGGGTAGGGAGCCCTTTATATACATCCCTATCATATGTTTTATAAATACTAAAGATTAGGTAGGGGGTAGGGAGCCCTTTATATACATCCCTATCATATGTTTTATAAATACTAAAGATTAGGTAGGGGGTAGGGAGCCCTTTATATACATCCCTATCATATGTTTTATAAATACTAAAGATTAGGTAGGGGGTAGGGAGCCCTTTATATACATCCCTATCATATGTTTTATAAATACTAAAGATTAGGTAGGGGGTAGGGAGCCCTTTATATATACATCCCTATCATATGTTTTATAAATACTAAAGATTAGGTAGGGGGTAGGGAGCCCTTTATATACATCCCTATCATATGTTTTATAAATACTAAAGATTAGGTAGGGGGTAGGGAGCCCTTTATATACATCCCTATCATATGTTTTATAAATACTAAAGATTAGGTAGGGGGTAGGGAGCCCTTTATATACATCCCTATCATATGTTTTATAAATACTAAAGATTAGGTAGGGGGTAGGGAGCCCTTTATATACATCCCTATCATATGTTTTATAAATACTAAAGATTAGGTAGGGGGTAGGGAGCCCTTTATATACATCCCTATCATATGTTTTATAAATACTATAAGATTAGGTAGGGGGTAGGGAGCCCTTTATATACATCCCTATCATTATGTTTTATAAATACTAAAGATTAGGTAGGGGGTAGGGAGCCCTTTATATACATCCCTATCATATGTTTTATAAATACTAAAGATTAGGTAGGGGGTAGGGAGCCCTTTATATACATCCCTATCATATGTTTTATATAAATACTAAAGATTAGGTAGGGGGTAGGGAGCCCTTTATATACATCCCTATCATATGTTTTATAAATACTAAAGATTAGGTAGGGGGTAGGGAGCCCTTTATATACATCCCTATCATATGTTTTATAAATACTAAAGATTAGGTAGGGGGTAGGGAGCCCTTTATATATACATCCCTATCATATGTTTTATAAATACTAAAGATTAGGTAGGGGGTAGGGAGCCCTTTATATACATCCCTATCATATGTTTTATAAATACTAAAGATTAGGTAGGGGGTAGGGAGCCCTTTATATACATCCCTATCATATGTTTTATAAATACTAAAGATTAGGTAGGGGGTAGGGAGCCCTTTATATACATCCCTATCATATGTTTTATAAATACTAAAGATTGGGTAGGGGGTAGGGAGCCCTTTATATACATCCCTATCATATGTTTTATAAATACTAAAGATTAGGTAGGGGGTAGGGAGCCTTTTATATATAAATTGGTAGGGGTAGGACATCCCTATCATATGTTTTATAAATACTAAAGATTAGGTAGGGGGTAGGGAGCCCTTTATATACATCCCTATCATATGTTTTATAAATACTAAAGATTAGGTAGGGGGTAGGGAGCCCTTTATATACATCCCTATCATATGTTTTATAAATACTAAAGATTAGGTAGGGGGTAGGGAGCCCTTTATATACATCCCTATCATATGTTTTATAAATACTAAAGATTAGGTAGGGGGTAGGGAGCCCTTTATATATACATCCCTATCATATGTTTTATAAATACTAAAGATTAGGTAGGGGGTAGGGAGCCCTTTATATACATCCCTATCATATGTTTTATAAATACTAAAGATTAGGTAGGGGGTAGGGAGCCCTTTATATACATCCCTATCATATGTTTTATAAATACTAAAGATTAGGTAGGGGGTAGGGAGCCCTTTATATACATCCCTATCATATGTTTTATAAATACTAAAGATTAGGTAGGGGGTAGGGAGCCGAATTTATATACATCCCTATCATATGTTTTATAAATACTAAAGATTAGGTAGGGGGTAGGGAGCCCTTTATATACATCCCTATCATATGTTTTATAAATACTAAAGATTAGGTAGGGGGTAGGGAGCCCTTTATATACATCCCTATCATATGTTTTATAAATACTAAAGATTAGGTAGGGGGTAGGGAGCCCTTTATATACATCCCTATCATATGTTTTATAAATACTAAAGATTAGGTAGGGGGTAGGGAGCCCTTTATATACATCCCTATCATATGTTTTATAAATACTAAAGATTAGGTAGGGGGTAGGGAGCCCTTTATATACATCCCTATCATATGTTTTATAAATACTAAAGATTAGGTAGGGGGTAGGGAGCCCTTTATATACATCCCTATCATATGTTTTATATAAATACTAAAGATTAGGTAGGGGGTAGGGAGCCCTTTATATACATCCCTATCATATGTTTTATAAATACTAAAGATTAGGTAGGGGGTAGGGAGCCCTTTATATACATCCCTATCATATGTTTTATAAATACTAAGATTAGGTAGGGGGTAGGGAGCCCTTTATATACATCCCTATCATATGTTTTATAAATACTAAAGATTAGGTAGGGGGTAGGGAGCCCTTTATATATACATCCCTATCATATGTTTTATAAATACTAAAGATTAGGTAGGGGGTAGGGAGCCCTTTATATACATCCCTATCATATGTTTTATAAATACTAAAGATTAGGTAGGGGGTAGGGAGCCCTTTATATACATCCCTATCATATGTTTTATAAAATACTAAAGATTAGGTAGGGGGTAGGGAGCCCTTTATATACATCCCTATCATATGTTTTATAAATACTAAAGATTAGGTAGGGGGTAGGGAGCCCTTTATATACATCCCTATCATATGTTTTATAAATACTAAAGATTAGGTAGGGGGTAGGGAGCCCTTTATATACATCCCTATCATATGTTTTATAAATACTAAAGATTAGGTAGGGGGTAGGGAGCCCTTTTATATACATCCCTATCATATGTTTTATAAATACTAAAGATTAGGTAGGGGGTAGGGAGCCCTTTATATATACATCCCTATCATATGTTTTATAAATACTAAAGATTAGGTAGGGGGTAGGGAGCCCTTTATATACATCCCTATCATATGTTTTATAAATACTAAAGATTAGGTAGGGGGTAGGGAGCCCTTTATATACATCCCTATCATATGTTTTATAAATACTAAAGATTAGGTAGGGGGTAGGGAGCCCTTTATATACATCCCTATCATATGTTTTATAAATACTAAAGATTAGGTAGGGGGTAGGGAGCCCTTTATATACATCCCTATCATATGTTTTATAAATACTAAAGATTAGGTAGGGGGTAGGGAGCCCTTTATATATACATCCCTATCATATGTTTTATAAATACTAAAGATTAGGTAGGGGGTAGGGAGCCCTTTATATACATCCCTATCATATGTTTTATAAATACTAAAGATTAGGTAGGGGGTAGGGAGCCCTTTATATACATCCCTATCATATGTTTTATAAATACTAAAGATTGGGTAGGGGGTAGGGAGCCCTTTATATACATCCCTATCATATGTTTTATAAATACTAAAGATTAGGTAGGGGGTAGGGAGCCCTTTATATACATCCCTATCATATGTTTTATAAATACTAAAGATTAGGTAGGGGGTAGGGAGCCCTTTATATACATCCCTATCATATGTTTTATAAATACTAAAGATTAGGTAGGGGGTAGGGAGCCCTTTATATACATCCCTATCATATGTTTTATAAATACTAAAGATTAGGTAGGGGGTAGGGAGCCCTTTATATACATCCCTATCATATGTTTTATAAATACTAAAGATTAGGTAGGGGGTAGGGAGCCCTTTATATACATCCCTATCATATGTTTTATAAATACTAAAGATTAGGTAGGGGGTAGGGAGCCCTTTATATATACATCCCTATCATATGTTTTATAAATACTAAAGATTAGGTAGGGGGTAGGGAGCCCTTTATATACATCCCTATCATATGTTTTATAAATACTAAAGATTAGGTAGGGGGTAGGGAGCCCTTTATATACATCCCTATCATATGTTTTATAAATACTAAAGATTAGGTAGGGGGTAGGGAGCCCTTTATATACATCCCTATCATATGTTTTATAAATACTAAAGATTAGGTAGGGGGTAGGGAGCCCTTTATATACATCCCTATCATATGTTTTATAAATACTAAAGATTAGGTAGGGGGTAGGGAGCCCTTTATATACATCCCTATCATATGTTTTATAAATACTAAAGATTAGGTAGGGGGTAGGGAGCCCTTTATATACATCCCTATCATATGTTTTATAAATACTAAAGATTAGGTAGGGGGTAGGGAGCCCTTTATATACATCCCTATCATATTGTTTTATAAATACTTAAGATTAGGTAGGGGGTAGGGAGCCCTTTATATACATCCCTATCATATGTTTTATAAATACTAAAGATTAGGTAGGGGGTAGGGAGCCCTTTATATATACATCCCTATCATATGTTTTATAAATACTAAAGATTAGGTAGGGGGTAGGGAGCCCTTTATATACATCCCTATCATATGTTTTATAAAAATACTAAAGATTAGGGTAGGGGGTAGGGAGCCCTTTATATACATCCCTATCATATGTTTTATAAATACTAAAGATTAGGTAGGGGGTAGGGAGCCCTTTATATACATCCCTATCATATGTTTTATAAATACTAAAGATTAGGTAGGGGGTAGGGAGCCCTTTATATACATCCCTATCATATGTTTTATAAATACTAAAGATTAGGTAGGGGGTAGGGAGCCCTTTATATACATCCCTATCATATGTTTTATAAATACTAAAGATTAGGTAGGGGGTAGGGAGCCCTTTATATACATCCCTATCATATGTTTTATAAATACTAAAGATTAGGTAGGGGGTAGGGAGCCCTTTATATACATCCCTATCATATGTTTTATAAATACTAAAGATTAGGTAGGGGGTAGGGAGCCCTTTATATACATCCCTATCATATGTTTTATAAATACTAAAGATTAGGTAGGGGGTAGGGAGCCCTTTATATACATCCCTATCATATGTTTTATAAATACTAAAGATTAGGTAGGGGGTAGGGAGCCCTTTATATATACATCCCTATCATATGTTTTATAAATACTAAAGATTAGGTAGGGGGTAGGGAGCCCTTTATATACATCCCTATCATATGTTTTATAAATACTAAAGATTAGGTAGGGGGTAGGGAGCCCTTTATATACATCCCTATCATATGTTTTATAAATACTAAAGATTAGGTAGGGGGTAGGAGCCTTTATATACATCCCTATCATATGTTTTATAAATACTAAGATTAGGTAGGGGGTAGGGAGCCCTTTATATACATCCCTATCATATGTTTTATAAAATACTAAAGATTAGGTAGGGGGTAGGGAGCCCTTTATATACATCCCTATCATATGTTTTATAAATACTAAAGATTAGGTAGGGGGTAGGGAGCCCTTTATATACATCCCTATCATATGTTTTATAAATACTAAAGATTAGGTAGGGGGTAGGGAGCCCTTTATATACATCCCTATCATATGTTTTATAAATACTAAAGATTAGGTAGGGGGTAGGGAGCCCTTTATATACATCCCTATCATATGTTTTATAAATACTAAAGATTAGGTAGGGGGTAGGGAGCCCTTTATATACATCCCTATCATATGTTTTATAAATACTAAAGATTAGGTAGGGGGTAGGGAGCCCTTTATATACATCCCTATCATATGTTTTATAAATACTAAAGATTAGGTAGGGGGTAGGGAGCCCTTTATATACATCCCTATCATATGTTTTATAAATACTTAAGATTAGGTAGGGGGTAGGGAGCCCTTTATATACATCCCTATCATATGTTTTATAAATACTAAGATTAGGTAGGGGGTAGGGAGCCCTTTATATACATCCCTATCATATGTTTTATAAATACTAAAGATTAGGTAGGGGGTAGGGAGCCCTTTATATACATCCCTATCATATGTTTTATAAATACTAAAGATTAGGTAGGGGGTAGGGAGCCCTTTATATACATCCCTATCATATGTTTTATAAATACTAAAGATTGGGTAGGGGGTAGGGAGCCCTTTATATACATCCCTATCATATGTTTTATAAATACTAAAGATTAGGTAGGGGGTAGGGAGCCCTTTATATACATCCCTATCATATGTTTTATATAAATACTAAAGATTAGGTAGGGGGTAGGGAGCCCTTTATATACATCCCTATCATATGTTTTATAAATACTAAAGATTAGGTAGGGGGTAGGGAGCCCTTTATATACATCCCTATCATATGTTTTATAAATACTAAAGATTAGGTAGGGGGTAGGGAGCCCTTTATATACATCCCTATCATATGTTTTATAAATACTAAAGATTAGGTAGGGGGTAGGGAGCCCTTTATATACATCCCTATCATATGTTTTATAAATACTAAAGATTAGGTAGGGGGTAGGGAGCCCTTTATATACATCCCTATCATATGTTTTATAAATACTAAAGATTAGGTAGGGGGTAGGGAGCCCTTTATATACATCCCTATCATATGTTTTATAAATACTAAAGATTAGGTAGGGGGTAGGGAGCCCTTTATATACATCCCTATCATATGTTTTATAAATACTAAAGATTAGGTAGGGGGTAGGGAGCCCTTTATATACATCCCTATCATATGTTTTATAAATACTAAAAAATTAGGTAGGGGGTAGGGAGCCATTTATATACATCCCTATCATATGTTTTATAAATACTAAAGATTAGGTAGGGGGTAGGGAGCCCTTTATATACATCCCTATCATATGTTTTATAAATACTAAAGATTAGGTACTGTACCCAGCCAGCTGTATCTACTACATGTAGCCAGCTGACAGTAATGACTACTGTATGCCAGCATCTGTATGACTTACTGTATGCCCATCTGCTTTATGACTACTGTAGCCCACTGCTGACTATGACTACTTGTAGCCCTGCAGCCTGCTGTATATGACTACTGTATACTGTAGCCCAGCCTCTGTATGACCCTACTGTAGTACCCAGCTTCTGTATCTCTACAGAATCCCAGCTGCTGTAGGACTACAGTACCCTACTGCTCCGCAGTATGACTACTAGTATCTCAGCTTCTGAATGACTACTCTAGCCCAGCCTGCTGTAATGACTACTGCTATCCCATCTGCTGTATGACTACTGTAGCCCTAGCAGCTGTAATGACTACTGTAGCTCCAGCTCTGTATGACAACTGTAGCACTCAGCATGCTTGTATGACTGACTATAACTCAGCTTCTGTATGACTACTGTAGCCGCTGCCTTGCAGGTATAACACTGTAACTCTGCTTCTGTATCTACTCGTAGGCCAAGGTGCTGCATTGTAGCTTACTGTAGCCCATCTGCGCCTATTGACTACCTTCGCCGCAGCTTTTCTGTATAAACTTCTGCTAGGCGCCTGCGGCCTGATAATTGACAACTGTTAGTGCCCGCTTGGCTAGGAATAAGCTAGCTATAGCTCAGCAAGCTGCTATGACTTACTGTTGCCCACCTTCCTGTATGAACGTACTGTCAGCTCAGCTGCAATATGACTACTATACAACTCAACAGCTGTTTATGACTACTGTACTCCTAAGTCTTGCTGTTATGACAAACGTTGAGCCCCGATCTTGCTTGTTGATAACTGACTGTAAACTCAGCTCTGTATGGAACATACTGTAGCCCAGCAGCTGTATGCGAGCGTACTGTAGCCCAGTTTACTGTATAACTACTGGTATGCCTCGAGCTACGGTATATCTACTGTAGCTCGCCCATGCTGTATGACTACTGTAGCCAGCTGCTGTATGACTACTGTAGCCCAGCTGCTGTATGACTACTGTAGCCCAGCTGTATGACTACTGTAGCTTCTGTATGAGCTATGACTACTGTAGCCCAGCTTTCTGTATGACTACTGTAGCCCATCTGCTGTAATTGACTACATGTAAGCCCAGCTGCTGTATGTATGACTGACTGTAGCTGCTGTATGACTACTGTAGCCCAGCTGCTGTATGATAACTACTGTAGCCCAGCTGCTGTATGACTACTGTAGCCCAGCTGCTGTATGACTGTAGCCCAGCTGCTGTATGACTACTGTAGCTCGAGCTGTGTATGACTACTGTAGCCCAGCTGCTGTATGACTACTGTAGCCTCAGCTGCTGTATGACTACTGTAGCCCAGCTGCTGTATGACTACTGTAGCCACGCAGGACTACTGTAGCTGCTCTGTATGACTACTGTAGCTCAGCTGCTGTATGACTACTTGGTAGCGCCAGCTGCTGTATGACTACTGTAGCCCAGCCCTGTATGCTGTAGCTGTATGACTACTGTAGCTGCTTCTGTATGACTACTGCCCAGCTGCTGTATGACTACTGTAGCTACAGCTGCTGTATGACTACTGTAGCCCATGCTACTGTAGCTGTATGACTACTGTAGCCCAGCTGCTGTATGACTACTGTAGCCCAGCTGCTGTATGACTACTGTAGCCCAGCTGCTGTATGACT
The DNA here is from genome assembly GCF_041381155.1 of Argopecten irradians. NCBI lineage: Eukaryota > Metazoa > Mollusca > Bivalvia > Pectinida > Pectinidae > Argopecten > Argopecten irradians. The sequence continues at coordinate 70,588,311 of NC_091136.1, read as the reverse complement.
ACTGTAGCCCAGCTGCTGTATGACTACTGTAGCCCAGCTGCTGTATGACTACTGTAGCCCAGCTGCTGTATGACTACTGTAGCCCAGCTGCTGTATGACTACTGTAGCCCAGCTGCTGTATGACTACTCTGTAGACTACAGCTGCTGGTATGACTACTGTAGCCCAGCTGCTGTATGACTACTGTAGCCCAGCTGCTGTATGACTACTGTAGCCCAGCTGCTGTATGACTACTGTAGCCCAGCTGCTGTATGACTACTGTAGCCCAGCTGCTGTATGACTACTGTAGCCCAGCTGCTGTATGACTACTGTAGCCCAGCTGCTGTATGACTACTGTAGCCCAGCTGCTGTATGACTACTGTAGCCCAGCTGCTGTATGACTACTGTAGCCCAGCTGCTGTATGACTACTGTAGCCCAGCTGCTGTATGACTACTGTAGCCCAGCTGCTGTAATCTGTCTGTATGACTACTGTAGCCCAGCTGCTGTATGACTACTGTAGCCCAGCTGCTGTATGACTACTGTAGCCCAGCTGCTGTATGACTACTGTAGCCCAGCTGCTGTATGACTACTGTAACTCAGCTTCTGTATGACTACTGTAGCCCAGCTGCTGTATGACTACTGTAGCCCAGCTGCTGTATGACTACTGTAGCCCAGCTGCTGTATGACTACTGTAGCCCAGCTGCTGTATGACTACTGTAGCCCAGCTGCTGTATGACTACTGTAGCCCAGCTGCTGTATGACTACTGTAGCCCAGCTGCTGTATGACTACTGTAGCCCAGCTGCTGTATGACTACTGTAACTCAGCTGCTGTATGACTACTGTAGCCCAGCTGCTGTATGACTACTGTAGCCCAGCTGCTGTATGACTACTGTAGCTCAGCTGCTGTATGACTACTGTAGCCCAGCTGCTGTATGACTACTGTAGCCCAGCTGCTGTATGACTACTGTAGCCCAGCTGCTGTATGACTACTGTAGCTCAGCTGCTGTATGACTACTGTAGCCCAGCTGCTGTATGACTACTGTAGCCCAGCTGCTGTATGACTACTGTAGCTCAGCTGCTGTATGACTACTGTAGCCCAGCTGCTGTATGACTACTGTAACTCAGCTGCTGTATGACTACTGTAGCCCAGCTGCTGTATGACTACTGTAGCCCAGCTGCTGTATGACTACTGTAACTCAGCTTCTGTATGACTACTGTAGCCCAGCTTCTGTATGACTACTGTAGCTCAGCTGCTGTATGACTACTGTACTCAGCTGTATGACTACTGTAGCTCAGCTCTGTATGACTACTGTAGCTCAGCTTCTGTATGACTTCTGTAGCTCAGCTGCTGTATGACTACTGTATCTCAGCTTCTGTATGACTACTGTAGCCCAGCTGCTGTATGACTACTGTAACTCAGCTTCTGTATGACTACTGTAACCCAGCTGCTGTATTACTACTGTAGCCCAGCTGCTGTATGACTACTGTAACTCAGCTTCTGTATGACTACTGTAGCCCAGCTTCTGTATGACTACTGTAACCCAGCTGCTGTATGACTACTGTAGCCCAGCTGCTGTATGACTACTGTAACTCAGCTTCTGTATGACTACTGTAATTCAGCTGCTGTATGACTACTGTAGCTCAGCTGCTGTATAACTACTGCAGCTCAGCTTCTGTATGACTACTGTAGCTCAGCTGCTGTATGACTACTATAACTCAGCTGCTGTATGACTACTGTAGCCCAGCTTCTGTATGACTACTGTAGCCCAGCTGCTGTATAACTACTGTAGCCCAGCTGCTGTATAACTACTGTAACTCAGCTTCTGTATGACTACTGTAGCCCAGCTGCTGTATGACTACTGTAGCCCAGCTGCTGTATGACTACTGTAGCCCAGCTGCTGTATGACTACTGTAGCCCAGCTGCTGTATGACTACTGTAGCCCAGCTGCTGTATGACTACTGTAGCTCAGCTGCTGTATGACTACTGTAGCCCAGCTTCTGTATGACTACTGTAGCTCAGCTGCTGTATGACTACTGTAACTCAGCTTCTGTATGACTACTGTAGCCCAGCTGCTGTATGACTACTGTAGCTCAGCTGCTGTATGACTACTATAACTCAGCTGCTGTATGACTACTGTAGCCCAGCTTCTGTATGACTACTGTAGCCCAGCTGCTGTATAACTACTGTAACTCAGCTTCTGTATGACTACTGTAGCCCAGCTGCTGTATGACTACTGTAGCCCAGCTGCTGTATGACTACTGTAGCCCAGCTTCTGTATAACTACTGTAGCCCAGCTGCTGTATGACTACTGTAGCCCAGCTGCTGTATAACTACTGTAGCCCAGCTGCTGTATGACTACTGTAGCCCAGCTTCTGTATGACTACTGTAGCTCAGCTGCTGTATGACTACTATAACTCAGCTGCTGTATGACTACTGTAGCCCAGCTGCTGTATGACTACTGTAGCCCAGCTGCTGTATAACTACTGTAACTCAGCTTCTGTTAACTCAGCTTCTGTATGACTACTGTAGCCCAGCTGCTGTATGACTACTGTAGCCCAGTTTCTGAATAACTACTGTAGCCCAGCTGCTGTATGATTACTGTAGCCCAGCTGCTGTATAACTACTGTAGCCCAGCTGCTGTATGACTACTGTAGCCCAGCTGCTGTATGACTACTGTAGCTCAGCTGCTGTATGACTACTATAACTCAGCTGCTGTATGACTACTGTAGCCCAGCTTCTGTATGACTACTGTAGCCCAGCTGCTGTATGACTACTGTAACTCAGCTGCTGTATGACTACTGTAGCCCAGCTGCTGTATGACTACTGTAGCCCAGCTGCTGTATAACTACTGTAGCCCAGCTGCTGTATGACTACTGTAGCCCAGCTGCTGTATGACTACTGTAGCCCAGCTGCTGTATGACTACTGTAGCCCAGCTGCTGTATGACTACTGTAGCCCAGCTGCTGTATGACTACTGTAACTCAGCTGCTGTATGACTACTGTAGCCCAGCTTCTGTATGACTACTGTAGCCCAGCTGATGTATGATACTACTAACTCAGCTGTTGTATGACTACTGTAACTCAGCTGCTGTATGACTAATGTAGCCCAGCTGCTGTATGACTACTGTAGCCCAGCTGCTGTATGACTACTGTAGCCCAGCTGCTGTATAACTACTGTAACTCAGCTTCTGTATAACTACTGTTACTCAGCTTCTGTATGACTACTGTAGCTCAGCTCTGTATACTACTGTACCACTGTATGACTACTGTAACTCAGCTTCTGTATGACTACTGTAGCCCAGCTGCTGTATGACTACTGTAACTCAGCTTCTGTATGACTACTGTAGCCCAGCTGCTGTATGACTACTGTAGCTCAGCTGCTGTATGACTACTGTAACTCAGCTTCTGTATGACTACTGTAGCCCAGCTGCTGTATGACTACTGTAACTCAGCTTCTGTATGACTACTGTAACCCAGCTTCTGTATGACTACTGTAGCCCAGCTGCTGTATGACTACTGTAGCCCAGCTTCTGTATAACTACTGTAGCCCAGCTGCTGTATGATTACTGTAGCCCAGCTGCTGTATAACTACTGTAGCCCAGCTGCTGTATGACTACTGTAGCCCAGCTGCTGTATGACTACTGTAGCTCAGCTGCTGTATGACTACTATAACTCAGCTGCTGTATGACTACTGTAGCCCAGCTTCTGTATGACTACTGTAGCCCAGCTGCTGTATAACTACTGTAACTCAGCTTCTGTATGACTACTGTAGCCCAGCTGCTGTATGACTACTGTAGCCCAGCTGCTGTATAACTACTGTAGCCCAGCTGCTGTATGACTACTGTAGCCCAGCTGCTGTATAACTACTGTAGCCCAGCTGCTGTATGACTACTGTAGCCCAGCTTCTGTATGACTACTGTAGCTCAGCTGCTGTATGACTACTGTAACTCAGCTGCTGTATGACTACTGTAGCCCAGCTTCTGTATGACTACTGTAGCTCAGCTGATGTATGACTACTATAACTCAGCTGTTGTATGACTACTGTAACTCAGCTGCTGTATGACTAATGTAGCCCAGCTGCTGTATGACTACTGTAGCCCAGCTGCTGTATGACTACTGTAGCCCAGCTGCTGTATGACTACTGTAACTCAGCTTCTGTATGACTACTGTAACTCAGCTTCTGTATGACTACTGTAGCTCAGCTGCTGTATGACTACTGTAACTCAGCTTCTGTATGACTACTGTAGCCCAGCTGCTGTATGACTACTGTAACTCAGCTTCTGTATGACTACTGTAACCCAGCTGCTGTATGACTACTGTAGCCCAGCTGCTGTATGACTACTGTAATACTGTAACTCAGCTTCTGTATAACTACTGTAGCCCAGCTGCTGTATGATTACTGTAGCAGATTTAACAAAGAATGTTTTGAATCAATTAAAGAAAAAACTTTTTACAGGTGGTATTGAATTCAATATATTTAACAGTTTCTTCCTTTCCATACCTTCTTTGTGATACAAAAACTTAGACTTAGAGTCAGACCTATTGTACTGAGGTTTTCTATATGTCATTAGCTACAGTTATGTCACTGGCGTTATAACAGGTGCAGCTAAGCAAGGAACGAATTTATTTTATCAAAATACATATCCTTATTCTCAAATAAACATAGGATTTGACAACATCCCAGTTGGAGTCAAGTTATCTGCACACCTAAACTGACCAATAATATTTGTTTTCTTTCAGAATACCAGTTGTGTAAAAGAGCTTGTATATTCATGATCAAATATCATTAGATCAAAAGAAGACTATAACTATATATGTATTGTGTTACAAAAGGTAAATATTGCTGATTTCATGATTTCTCTAGTAAACTGAATACTTAAAAGTACAAAAGTCATAAGAAAAATTCTATTGGAGTGAAAATGAATGTATGGATTCCAATGTCATTCATCAGAAAGTGTAAAAAGTACATTTTCCATGACTTTTGTTTCACTCTACAACAGAAGTACATAATCTAGATTATGTCATCTCGTCACACTGTGCATGTGCACCGGCCAGTCGATCATGATTATCTCAATCACAACTTCCAACGTCTACCGTTGAAACAAGATCAAACAGAACTTGAGAGTGGCTATTTAACTTTCATGGATAGACAGGTACAACAGTAAAATGCTGGTCATTGAGATCTGACAGATGTACTTGGACAATGTGTTGTCTGACTGTGATTTATGTCTATAGGCATTCTTAACGTTTAATATGTTACATAAATCTACGCTGAGTCATGTACACATCACAATCACAGCCAAAAATGTAGCTCTCCAGGTTTCTTGGGCATAACTTACTCATTGTCAAAGCTTTCTGAACTGTCAATGTCCTGATAAACATAAAACATTATACTGTAAGATAGATTATATTTACCTCACATATTCTTGGAATCAACCCTGCATCTTCCTGTCAATGGAAAACAAAACAGGGAGATGAAACTTTCAGTAAATTTGTATATGAGAAATTGGGAATTTCTAGTTTGTATAAAATTAACATTTAGCATAAAAAGGTTAGCAAAGATTTGTATAAATAAATGATGATAAAGTAAGAACCTGTTTTAGTGATCTCTTGTCCTTTCTATTGACAGATATATAACGTAAACCTCCAGTTAATTCAAACCCGCGTTAATTCAAACACATAATTTGAGCATTTGAACAATAATTGGTGTTTAATTGTGTATATATGTGTCTAATTAACACAAAAACAATATAAAATAATTTCCATTGTGTTTTGCTTTTGGTGCATGCACAATCAATACTTCATTCCATATAGGACATAGTGCCAGAGAATTTTTTTCTGGATGTAATTAATTAATTTTAATATTTTTATCTTGGAGTAAAATTAGAAGCTCAAACTTTTCAATAGTGGTAATGGTGTAAAGTAAGCAACTTTTGTAACTGAAGAAAAATACTAATTAAATTGCCTGCTCCTGTTTTTTGATAGTGAAAAATACCATTTGTTAGCAATGGAGCATCTTTAAAATAAACAAATGTAGATGTACAAGTAGATTAAAGGCGTTTATCCAAACGATGCTCTTTTGGGGCCTTGATCATGTGCACATAAATATGACTTAAATATAGATTCACAAATTAAAGGCTCACGTTTATGAGGAATTCATCTTTCAGGTAAATCAGCAAAATATCTTTGCTTTTCCTATAGATTGTCTTCCTTGCATTGCTTATGGCAGCTATGTCAGTACTCAAACTGATTTTTACCGATTTTGGATAGTTTCTTCCTGTAGTCTAATTTCGGATAATTTCGAACTGGTCCATCAATATTTATTTAATTTAGTTCGAACTAACCAAAGGTTTACCGGAGTACTTGACTATAAAATACAACCATTTGATACCAACCGTAATCCATCCACAAGTACCTTATATCACCCAATCACATGACACTGCACATTTCTGACGTTTAACACTGACAAATGGCTCATTCTTACCTGTCGTCCCATCATCGTATGTGTCTTCCCTGTACTTGTCTGACCATAGGCAAACAGACAAGCATTGTAGCCTTCAAACGCTGCCTGCAGAACCTCCGTACCAAGATCCTGGAAAACCTGCAATTATATAACATATATTCACAATCAAGCTCCATACCAAAAATGAAACATAATCAGCACCATGGTTACCCATTAATGACATACTGTTAGTATATTTTAGCTGTTTCATCCCTTTGTGGCTAAAGACACAGCAAGTTTTCTTACCTAAGATGGGGATACAATTATGAAAGAACAAGAGATCCCAGCAGGATCTTGGTGCCCACCAAAGAATGATCTACATCTGACAATGGAAAGACGGATCTCAAACTTTTACTACATATTAATACTTATGAAATTTGAGAAAGATCCTTTGAGTACTTTCTGAGATAAATAACAGTAACATACTACAATTATCAACAAGAGGTCCAGAGGGCCTGTATCGCTCATCTGGTTTGTAATGCCAACTAATGTTCTGAATAAAGGATCATTGTTTCTTTTCTGAAGGAATTTAAATATTGTCCTCTAAATTCCCTGTTGGGCCCAACTCTTTCTGCTCTAGGGGGTCAGAGCTGAAATTTATACAAACTCTGTCCCCCTTCCCCCAAGGATGTTTCTCGCCAAATTTGGTTCCATTCCATGCAGAACTCTAGGACTAGTAGCGATTTTAAGCCTTTACCTCTATTTCCCCTATTGGGCCCCGCCCCTCCTGCCCCCAGGGGGTCAGAGCCAAAATTTATACAAACTCTGTTCCCCAAGGATGTTTTATGCCAAATTTGGTTCCATTCTATGCAGAACTCTATGACAAGTAGCAATTTAAAGGATTTACCTCTATTTCCCCTATTGGGCTCGCCCCTCCTGCCCCCGGGGGGTCAGAGCCAAAATTTATACAAAATCTGTTCCCCTTCTCCCAAGGATGTTTCTGGCCAAATTTGGTTACATTCCATGCAGAACTCTGTGACTAGTAGCGATTTAAAGGATTTACCTCTATTTCCACTATTGGGCCCTGCCCCTCCTGCCCCTGGGGGGTCAGAGTCAAAATTAATACAAACTCTGTTCCCCTTCCCCCAAGGATGTTTCTAGCCAAATTTGGTTACATTCCATGCAGAACTCTATAACTAGTAGCAATTTAAAGGACTTACCTTTATTTCCCCTATTGGGCCCCGCCCCTCCTGCCCCTGGGGGGTCAGAGCCAAAATTTATAACAACATTGTTCCCTTCCCTCAAGAATGTTTCTGGCCAAATTTGACCACATTCCATGCAGAACTCTATGACAAGTAGCGATTTAAAGGATTTACCTCTATTTCCCTTATTGGGGCCCCGCCCCTTCTGCCCCCGGGGGGTCAGAGCCAAAATTTATACAAACTCTGTTCCCTTCCCCCCAAGGATGTTTCTGGCCAAATTTGGTTACATTCCATGCAGAACTCTATGACTAGTAGTGATTTAAAGGAAATGTTGACGGACAGACGGACGACGCGCCATGACATAAGCTCACCGGCCCTTTGGGCCAGGTGAGGTAAAAACCTGTCGGCCATCTTGTTGACCGATCGGTCCTAAAATGCAATATGCACAACTCAGGTCCAAGGGGAACCTACATATAGCATTAATACAGCTAGGGAAAGGACGTTTGACACTGGCTTTAATTCAAAAGTTTTGTATTATTGAGGTATTATGAATCGAAGCACATAGCTGTGTTTCACAGGAGAAATAGTATTGGGGTGTATGGAAGACATGCTAACCACAGTTAAAATACTTTAATAGGAAGGATCACACCTCTATATTTATATATACAGAAGGTCTATTGATCCCCACTGTCACAAATATTGATCATACCAACATGTGTACACATCTGTATATATATTGTAGGTGGGAGGACACTGGCACTAAGTTTTATAAAACACAATCTGATAGTATGGCCTTAGCAGGTCTCACTGACAGTGTATAACTGATCAACAGAATCACAGGATATCTAATCTACAAATTAAAATGTGACTCAATAACTGTTCAACAGAATCACAAGATATCTAATCTATAATGAATTCTTCATCATTAAAACGTGACTCAATAACTGTTCAACAGAATCACAAGATATCTAATCTACAATGAATTCTTCATCATTAAAACGGAACTCAATAACTGATCAACAGAATCACAAGATATCTAATCTACAATGAATTCTTCATCATTAAAACGGAACTCAATAACTGATCAACAGTCACAAGATATCTAATCTACAATGAATTCTTCATCATTAAAACGTGACTCAATAACTGGTCAACAGAGTCACAAGATATCTAATCTACAATGAATTCTTCATCATTAAAACGTGACTCAATAACTGTTCAACAAATCACAAGATATCTAATCTACAATAATTCTTCATCATTAAAACGTGACTCAATAACTGTTCAACAGAATCACAAGATATCTAATCTACAATGAATTCTTCATCATTAAAACGGAACTCAATAACTGATCAACAGAATCACAAGATATCTAATCTACAATGAATTCTTCATCATTAAAGCGTGACTCAATAACTGTTCAACAGAATCATAAGATATCTAATCTACAATGAATTCTTCATCATTAAAACGTGACTCAATAACTGATCAACAGAATCACAAGATATCTAATCTACAATGAATTCTTCATCATTAAAGCGTGACTCAATAACTGTTCAACAGAATCACAAGATATCTAATCTACAATGAATTCTTCATCATTAAAGTGTGACTCAATAACTGTTCAACAGAATCACAAGATATCTAATCTACAATGAATTCTTCATCATTAAAACGTGACTCAATAACTGATCAACAGAATCACAAGATATCTAATCTACAATGAATTCTTCATCATTAAAGCGTGACTCAATAACTGTTCAACAGAATCACAAGATATCTAATCTACAATGAATTCTTCATCATTAAAACGTGACTCAATAACTGTTCAACAGAATCACAAGATATCTAATCTACAATGAATTCTTCATCATTAAAACATGACTTAATAACTGATCAACAGAATCACAAGATATCTAATCTACAATGAATTCTTCATCATTAAAACGTGACTCAATAACTGTTCAACAGAATCACAAGATATCTAATCTACAATGAATTCTTCATCATTAAAACGGAACTCAATAACTGATCAACAGAATCACAAGATATCTAATCTACAATGAATTCTTCATCATTAAAACGTGACTCAATAACTGTTCAACAGAATCACAAGATATCTAATCTACAATGAATTCTTCATCATTAAAACGGAACTTAATAACTGATCAACAGAATCACAAGATATCTAATCTACAATGAATTCTTCATCATGAAAACGTGACTCATTAACTGTTCAACAGAATCACAAGATATCTAATCTACAAAGAATTCTTCATTATTAAAACGGAACTCAATAACTGATCAACAGAATCACAAGATATCTAATCTACAATGAATTCTTCATCATTAAAACGTGACTCAATAACTGATCAACAGAATCACAAGATATCTAATCTACAATGAATTCTTCATCATTAAAACGGAACTCAATAACTGATCAACAGAATCACAAGATATCTAATCTACAATGAATTCTTCATCATTAAAACGTGACTCAATAACTGATCAACAGAATCACAAGATATCTAATCTACAATGAATTCTTCATCATTAAAACATGACTCAATAACTGATCAACAGAATCACAAGATATCTAATCTACAATGAATTCTTCATCATGAAAACGTGACTCATTAACTGTTCAACAGAATCACAAGATATCTAATCTACAAAGAATTCTTCATTATTAAAACGGAACTCAATAACTGATCAACAGAATCACAAGATATCTAATCTACAATGAATTCTTCATCATTAAAGCGTGACTCAATAACTGTTCAACAGAATCACAAGATATCTAATCTACAATGAATTCTTCATCATTAAAACGTGACTCAATAACTGATCAACAGAATCACAAGATATCTAATCTACAATGAATTCTTCATCATTAAAGCGTGACTCAATAACTGTTCAACAGAATCACAAGATATCTAATCTACAATGAATTCTTCATCATTAAAACAGAACTTAATAACTGATCAACAGAATCACAAGATATCTAATCTACAATGAATTCTTCATCATTAAAACGGAACTCAATAACTGATCAACAGAATCACAAGATATCTAATCTACAATGAATTCTTCATCATTAAAACGTGACTCAATAACTGATCAACAGAATCACAAGATATCTAATTTTCAGGTTATTTTCATATAATTCAATGTTGCTTGTTACGAGCATTTCCATTGGCTTAAAAATTTACTTTATCAGCCCATAAAGGAAAAAATGGCGTCGCCGTTTGTAACGTCGCTTCTGATTGGCTGAGATGACGGCGTAATAATTTCATAGACAAAAGAGTCCCAAAATGAATTTTTAAATGTTGAAGAGATTATCTTTAGTAAATTGAATTATAAGGATTAATTTGAATAGATTTTTTATGTTATGGAGATATAACACAAAAATCTGAGTGTACTCTCATCATAAACCGCTTCGCGGTTTATTTAGAGTACACTCAGATTTTTGTGTTAGATCTCCATAACATAAAAAATCTATTCAAGTTAATCCTTAATGAGTACCACAGATCACCTTATAACAATGGGTGCCAACAAAACGTCACAATGTTATATTTGTGGTTCTGGCTGTGTGACATATCTGTATGATTTCCTAACTGATATCTATCAATATGTGTAGTAAGAAAACCTTGTCCTGAATTCTCCATGGAGGTGATGTATGAGCCTACCAGGAATTACTGATTACTCAATGGTCCACTATAACAAACCAATCAACAGGCAATTTAAATGTCTGAGCACTTACAACTCGTCAACAAGAACACACACTCAGCTTAGGTATGGCCCAAACTTTGCTACATACAATCATTTATTTGCCTGCAATAATTGTCGCTGAGTATTGACTTTAGCATGTTGTATATAGAGTGTATGGCTGTGAAAGATCGCCGTGTAAAGCTCTGATAGGGGTAGGAGTATGTGATAAGTATTATGTGATCACTAAAGACTTGCCGATAATTGTGCAGCGATAAAAACCAACAACAAAAGTTGCTACAATTTCCATGTGATTGATAGAAGTGGTGACAAAGGGGAACACAAACCCTACTTCTCCTGAAACCCTTTACATAACTGATTAAACCAGTCGGGTTTCACATCACTTTACATAGGTCATTATTGCTGAATCACAAGTACCATATATAGCAAGGAAAGAGCAACCAGGATCAAACCCATGACCCTTATCTGCCAGCCAAACTTTGCTCCTATGATAAATGTGTGTCCCCACCCCTTCTAATGTGTTCTAATACTCTCCATTCCATATACTCTACTCTACCTAAGCCCTTATTGTACTTTATATGGCACGAAATGTAACACACAGAAAGTAGTATGCAACAATCAGGATCGAACAATGGACCCTTGGCTCTCTGGGCCACTATATATTGACTGATGAATTAAACAAAAGAGGGGCCGTACCAATATAAGTTCACCAGTATCCATTGTCAGTGGTTATGGACCCTTGGCTCTCTGGTCCACTATTGACTGATGAATTAAACAAAAGAGTACCAATATATAAGTTCATGGTACATGGGGTCACTGTATTCGTCAGTTGCTAGTTACTGATAAACAATATTGTTGTTTGTGACACACCTATCAGACAGTTTATAGATGTCCGCAGCTTTACAACCTCCCCCAGCTAATTCTGATCACTGACCAGTAAGTGTGAGCCTGGAATCTGGAACCAAATATCTCAAACCAAGGAAAGTTAGTGATATTTACACACTAACACAATCGCTGGCTTATCGTTGACAATATATTTACACATGAACAATGTTTGTCCACAACTTGAAAGTATGCTGGAGTGTTTATGGTCACCGTAACAATGATACCAACTCGGTGGTATTTAACACCGAAACTAACACACACACAATATACGTCTCGTTTCAATTAGGATTTATATTTCAATAGATTTCAATTCTGATTACTCGTAATTTAAGTTACAAATAATGATTATATTATAAATCACACATCAGATATCAAAACTGCTGCATTAAATACCACATGCAATCAAAATAGAACTGAATAATCCTGGTAAAATTACTATAACATGCAATCTAAATCACAAATTAGCTGTATTTCTGACAACTTTATTATTGAATTAACAGATGGACAGCAGCTCCAGGAAGGAATCTGTCACTACACAGGTTACGGACATATTACTCATCCATTGACAACCACAATCATCAATTAAAAGTCCTATAGAAAATGCTGTAACTGGAAATTGCAAAACTTTCCAAGCTGAAGGCTACAAATCAATTAAAGCCATTATTTCTTATTCAAGGGATCTCCTTACTGAGAAATGCACTACATTGACTTGAGGGTATGATATAATCTGTAATGAAAGTTTAATCTTTAACAGGTAACACATTGATATAGGATACATTAACTATCTATAATACACAATAGACTAGCAGTGCCTGTGGCCCAGAGACAACCAAGCACCTGCTACATGTTATAGCTAAGAGCATGTTACTCAGTTTAATAGGTTACACTAAATCACACTATAGAGTGTAAAGAGATATGGTACACCCTGTATACAATTTTATCAAATACTTACAAACACCAATGTAGACCCAATCAATATGTACACCAATCCAATCAATAGATCAACAAGAGGGATATCGGCGCCCACCAAAAAATGATCTATGTCTGACAATGAAAAGAGGGATTTTTTCTCTGCTTTTCAAACTTCGACTACATCCTACTTATAAAATTTGAGACAGATCACTTCAGTATTTTCTGAGAAATAACGGAAACAAATTTCTTTTCTCAAAATCAACAATGGCCGCCTCTCTGCCATTTTGTTCACCATGTGGTCCCAAAATGCAATATGCACAACAAGGGTCCTAAGGGAACCTCATATGAAATTTGAGACAGAATCCTTCAGTATTTTTTGAGAAATAACAAACTTAAAGATGCTCCACCGCCGACAAATGGTATTTTTTCACTATCAAAAACAGGAGCAGACGATTTAGTATTTTTCTTCAGTTACAAAAGTTACTTACTTTACACTATTACCACCATTGAAAAGTTTGAGCTTCTAATTTTACTTAAAGTTAAATATACGAAAAATAATTAATTGCATCCCGAAAAAAATCCGTGGCACTATATCTTATATGGAATGAAGTAATGATTGCGCATGCACCAAAGGCGAAATAAATTATTTTATGTTATTTTTTGTGTTAATTAGGCATATATATACACGATTAAACACCAATTATTGTTCAAATAATGAATATCATTTATGCTCTGTCGGCGGTGGAGCATCTTTAAACTATCAAAATTCAAGATGGTGGCCTATCGGCCACCTTGTTCACCATGGGGTCCCAAAATGCAATATGCACAACAAGGGTCCTAAGGAAACCTGCACATGAAATTTGAGACAGATCCCTTCAGTAATTTCTGAGAAATAGCAGTAACAAACTCCAACTATCAAAATTCAAGATGGCAACTTGTGTTCGTATATTACAGTATATAGATTTCATTTTACCTACATATGTCTATGTCTGTATATTATATAGATTTGGTTGTAGCTACATATGTCTGTGTCTGTATATTATATAGATTTGGTTGTAGCTAAATATGTCAATGTCTGTATATTTCATAGATTTGGTTGTAGCTACATATGTCTGTGTCTGTATGTTGTATAGATTTGGTTGTAGCTACATATGTCTGTGTCTGTATATTACATAGATTTGGTTGTAGCTACATATGTCTATGTCTGTATATTATATAGAGATATGGTTGTAGCTACATATGTCTGTGTCTGTATATTATATAGATATGGTTGTAGCTACATATGCCTGTGTCTGTATATTATATAGATATGGTTGTAGCTACATATGTCTGTGTCTGTATGTTGTATAGATTTGGTTGTAGCTACATATGTCTGTGTTTGTATATTATATAGATATGGTTGTACCTACATATGTCTGTATCTGTATATAGATATGGTTGTAGCTACATATGTCTGTGTCTGTATATTATATAGATATGGTTGTAGCCACATATGTCTGTGTCTGTATATTATATAGATTTGGCTGTAGCTACATATGTATATAGATATGGTTGTAGCTACATATGTCTGTATCTGTATAATATATAGATTTGGTTGTAGCTACATATGTCTGTGTCTGTATATTATATAGATATGGTTGTAGCTACATATGTCTGTATCTGTATAATATATAGATATGGTTGTAGCTACACATGTCTGTGTGTGTATATTACATAGATTTGGTTGTAGCTACATATGTCTGTGTCTGTATATTATATAGATATGGTTGTAGCTACATATGTTTGTGTCTGTATGTTGTATAGATTTGGTTGTAGCTACATATGTCTGTGTCTGTATATTATATAGATATGGTTGTAGCTACATATGTTTGTGTCTGTATGTTGTATAGATTTGGTTGTAGCTACATATGTCTGTGTCTGTATATTATATAGATTTGGTTGTAGCTACATATGTCTGTGTCTGTATGTTATATAGATATAGTTGTAGCTACATATCTCTATGTCTGTATGTTATATAGATATAGTTGTAGCTACATATGTCTGTGTCTGTATGTTATATAGATATAGTTGTAGCTACATATGTCTATGTCTGTATGTTATATAGATATAGTTGTAGCTACATATGTCTGTGTCTGTATATTATATAGATATAGTTGTAGCCACATATGTATATAGATATAGTTATAGCTACATATGTCTGTGTCTGTATTATATAGATATAGTTGTAGCTACATATGTCTGTGTCTGTATATTATATAGATATAGTTGTAGCCACATATGTCTGTGTCTGTATATTACATAGATTTGGTTGTAGCTACATATGTCTGTGTCTGTATATTATATAGATATGGTTGTAGCTACATATGTTTGTGTCTGTATGTTGTATAGATTTGGTTGTAGCTACATATGTCTGTGTCTGTATATTATATAGATTTGGTTGTAGCTACATATGTCTGTGTCTGTATGTTATATAGATATAGTTGTAGCTACATATGTCTGTGTCTGTATATTATATGGATATGGTTGTAGCCACATATGTCTGTGTCTGTATATTATATAGATATAGTTGTAGCTACATATCTCTATGTCTGTATGTTATGTAGATATAGTTGTAGCTACATATGTCTGTGTCTGTATATTATATAGATATAGTTGTAGCCACATATGTATATAGATATAGTTATAGCTACATATGTCTGTGTCTGTATGTTATATAGATATAGTTGTAGCTACATATGTCTGTGTCTGTATATTATATAGATATAGTTGTAGCCACATATGTCTGTGTCTGTATATTATATAGATTTGGTTGTAGCTACATATGTCTGTGTCTGTATATTATATAGATATGGTTGTAGCTACATATGTTTGTGTCTGTATGTTGTATAGATTTGGTTGTAGCTACATATGTCTGTGTCTGTATATTATATAGATTTGGTTGTAGCTACATATGTCTGTGTCTGTATATTATATAGATATGGTTGTAGCTACATATGTTTGTGTCTGTATATTACATAGATTTGGTTGTAGCTACATATGTCTGTGTCTGTATATTATATAGATTTGGTTGTAGCTACATATGTCTGTGTCTGTATGTTATATAGATATGGTTGTAGCCACATATGTCTGTGTCTGTATATTATATAGATATAGTTGTAGCTACATGTGTCTGTGTCTGTATATAGATATGGTTGTAGCCACATATGTCTGTGTCTTTATATTATATAGATTTGGCTGTAGCTACATATGTATATAGATATAGTTGTAGCTACATATGTCTCTGTCTGTATATTATATAGATTTGGTTGTAGCTACATATGTATATAGATATAGTTGTAGCTACATATGTCTCTGTCTGTATATTATATAGATTTGGTTGTAGCTACATTATGCCTGTACCTGGGCGGCAGTTCAACTCACATGCCTCACTCTCACCTAAACTTGTGTGTTTTACATATAAATCTGTTTTTAAATTTCAGGACAAGTGAAGGTGTAAAAGATACCATATCAAATCAGAAGTTAATAGAGATCTAGTAACCTGATCTGACGTTAGTATAGACCCCCCAAACAAATAGGTCTTGTCTGAGGCAGTGAGTTTGGAACACTGCCCACAAATGTTCAATATATTCTATGTAGAGTCCAAGGGCTAATTAACACATACTAATAAACCTCCAACTGATTTTCTTCTTGTAAAAACTTCAGCAACAATTTGTCAAATTGAAAATCTGTTGAAACAGGATGGCCTCCACCAAAAACTGACACAGTTTTATACAGAACAGGACCCATGTTTTATTTGTACAATATTGAGGCCCATGTTTCTTTGGACAAATCATGACCCACGTTTTATTTGTACAATATTGAGGCCCATGTTTCTTTGGACAAATCATGACCCATGCTTTATTTGTACAATATTGAGGCCCATGTTTCTTTGGACAAATCATGACCCATGTTTTATTTGTACAATATTGAGGCCCATGTTTCTTTGGACAAATCATGACCCATGCTTTATTTGTACAATATTGAGGCCCATGTTTCTTTGGACAAATCATGACCCATGTTTTATTTGTACAATATTGAGGCCCATGTTTATTTGTACAAATCATGACCCATGCTTTGTTTGTACAATATTGAGGCCCATGTTTATTTGGACAAATCATGACCCATGCTTTATTTGTACAATATTGAGGCCCATGTTTCTTTGGACAAATCATGACCAATGTTTTATTTGTACAATATTGAGGCCCATGTTTCTTTGGACAAATCATGACCCATATTTTATTTGTACAATATTGAGGCCCATGTTTCTTTGGACAAATCATGACCCATGCTTTATTTGTACAAAATTGAGGCCCATGTTTCTTTGGACAAATCATGACCCATGTTTTATTTGTACAATATTGAGGCCCATGTTTCTTTGGACAAATCATGACCCATGCTTTATTTGTACAATATTGAGGCCCATGTTTCTTTGGACAAATCATGACCCATGCTTTATTTGTACAATATTGAGGCCCATGTTTCTTTGGACAAATCATGACCCATGTTTTATTTGTACAATATTGAGGCCCATGTTTCTTTGGACAAATCATGACCCATGTTTTATTTGTACTCATGTTTCTTTGGACAAATCATGACCCATGCTTTATTTGTACAATATTGAGGCCCATGTTTATTTGTACAAATCATGGCCCATGTTTTATTTGTACAATATTGAGGCCCATGTTTCTTTGGACAAATCATGACCCATGCTTTATTTGTACAATATTGAGGCCCATGTTTATTTGTACAAATCATGACCCATGCTTTATTTGTACAATATTGAGGCCCATGTTTCTTTGTACAAATCATGATCCATGCTTTATTTGTACAATATTGAGGCCCATGTTTCTTTGTACAAATCATGACCCATGCTTTATTTGTACAATATTGAGGCCCATGTTTCTTTGGACAAATCATGACCCATGCTTTATTTGTACAATATTGAGGCCCATGTTTTTTTGTACAAATCATGACCCATGCTTTATTTGTACAATATTGAGGCCCATGTTTCTTTGTACAAATCATGACCCATGCTTTATTTGTACAATATTGAGGCCCATGTTTCTTTGGACAAATCATGACCCATGTTTTATTTGTACAATATTGAGGCCCGTGTTTATTTGTACAAATCATGACCCATGCTTTGTTTGTACAATATTGAGGCCCATGTTTCTTTGTACAAATCATGATCCATGCTTTATTTGTACAATATTGAGGCCCGTGTTTATTTGTACAAATCATGACCCATGCTTTGTTTGTACAATATTGAGGCCCATGTTTCTTTGGACAAATCATGACCCATGCTTTATTTGTACAATATTGAGGCCCATGTTTCTTTGGACAAATCATGACCCATGTTTTATTTGTACAATATTGAGGCCCATGTTTCTTTGGACAAATCATGACCCATGTTTTATTTGTACTCATGTTTCTTTGGACAAATCATGACCCATGCTTTATTTGTACAATATTGAGGCCCATGTTTATTTGTACAAATCATGGCCCATGTTTTATTTGTACAATATTGAGGCCCATGTTTCTTTGGACAAATCATGACCCATGCTTTATTTGTACAATATTGAGGCCCATGTTTATTTGTACAAATCATGACCCATGCTTTATTTGTACAAATCATGACCCATGCTTTATTTGTACAATATTGAGGCCCATGTTTCTTTGTACAAATCATGATCCATCCTTTATTTGTACAATATTGAGGCCCATGTTTCTTTGTACAAATCATGACCCATGCTTTATTTGTACAATATTGAGGCCCATGTTTCTTTGGACAAATCATGACCCATGCTTTATTTGTACAATATTGAGGCCCATGTTTATTTGTACAAATCATGACCCATGCTTTATTTGTACAATATTGAGGCCCATGTTTCTTTGTACAAATCATGACCCATGCTTTATTTGTACAATATTGAGGCCCATGTTTCTTTGGACAAATCATGACCCATGCTTTATTTGTACAATATTGAGGCCCATGTTTATTTGTACAAATCATGACCCATGCTTTATTTGTACAATATTGAGGCCCATGTTTCTTTGTACAAATCATGACCCATGCTTTATTTGTACAATATTGAGGCCCATGTTTCTTTGGACAAATCATGACCCATGTTTTATTTGTACAATATTGAGGCCCATGTTTATTTGTACAAATCATGACCCATGCTTTATTTGTACAATATTGAGGCCCATGTTTCTTTGTACAAATCATGATCCATGCTTTATTTGTACAATATTGAGGCCCGTGTTTATTTGTACAAATCATGACCCATGCTTTGTTTGTACAATATTGAGGCCCATGTTTCTTTGGACAAATCATGACCCATGCTTTATTTGTACAATATTGACGCCCATGTTTCTTTGTACAAATCATGGCCCATGTTTTATTTGTACAATATTGAGGCCCATGTTTCTTTGGACAAATCATGACCCATGTTTTATTTGTACTCATGTTTCTTTGGACAAATCATGACCCATGCTTTATTTGTACAATATTGAGGCCCATGTTTATTTGTACAAATCATGGCCCATGTTTTATTTGTACAATATTGAGGCCCATGTTTCTTTGGACAAATCATGACCCATGCTTTATTTGTACAATATTGAGGCCCATGTTTATTTGTACAAATCATGACCCATGCTTTATTTGTACAATATTGAGGCCCATGTTTCTTTGTACAAATCATGATCCATCCTTTATTTGTACAATATTGAGGCCCATGTTTCTTTGTACAAATCATGACCCATGCTTTATTTGTACAATATTGAGGCCCATGTTTCTTTGGACAAATCATGACCCATGCTTTATTTGTACAATATTGAGGCCCATGTTTATTTGTACAAATCATGACCCATGCTTTATTTGTACAATATTGAGGCCCATGTTTCTTTGTACAAATCATGACCCATGCTTTATTTGTACAATATTGAGGCCCATGTTTCTTTGGACAAATCATGACCCATGTTTTATTTGTACAATATTGAGGCCCATGTTTATTTGTACAAATCATGACCCATGCTTTATTTGTACAATATTGAGACCCATGTTTCTTTGTACAAATCATGACCCATGCTTTATTTGTACAATATTGAGGCCCATGTTTCTTTGGACAAATCATGACCCATGCTTTATTTGTACAATATTGAGGCCCATGTTTCTTTGGACAAATCATGACCCATGCTTTATTTGTACAATATTGAGGTCCATGTTTATTTGTACAAATCATGACCCATGCTTTATTTGTACAATATTGAGGCCCATTTTCTTTGTACAAATCATGATCCATGCTTTATTTGTACAATATTGAGGCCCATGTTTATTTGTACAAATCATGACCCATGCTTTGTTTGTACAATTTTGAGGCCCATGTTTCTTTGGACAAATCATGACCCATGTTTTATTTGTACAATATTGAGGCCCATGTTTCTTTGTACAAATCATGAGGCATGTTTTATTTCTTACAAAACTTAATATATACATATATATGTATATATTATTGGATGTAGATCTAGTAGAAAATACATTGTAGTGATTAATACCTGAGACAGAACTTTGAGGTCTGTAAAATACATTGTAGTGATTAATACCTGAGACAGAACTTTGAGGTCTGTAAAATACATTGTAGTGATTAATACCTGAGACAGAACTTTGAGGTCTGTAAAATACATTGTAGTGATTAATACCTGAGAGAGAACTTTGAGGTCTGTAAAATACATTGTAGTGATTAATACCTGAGAGAGAACTTTGAGGTCTGTAAAATACATTGTAGTGATTAATACCTGAGAGAGAACTTTGAGGTCTGTAAAATACATTGTAGTGATTAATACCTGAGAGAGAACTTTGAGGTCTGTAAAATACATTGTAGTGATTAATACCTGAGAGAGAACTTTGAGGTCTGTTGTGGACAAAGTGTACAAACTTGTACTCTGTTTATCTATTTATATTATTAGTAAATTCTAATTAACTGTTTATCTGGCATTTGTTATATTTGTTAATAGTGCCCTCTCATCCAGGCTATAATGGGTTTAGTACATCACCCTCACATGAGAACCGTTTTCATGTCATCGTAACGGAAGCACATCAGCGACACCTCACAACACTATCTACATTTCTACACCACATTGTTAAATTAAAAGTATGATAAATGAATTGTTGCAGAAATCTGTGTTTCTATAAAACAGTATTCAGCTTCATGAAGATTTAAGTAGATCAATATAGAACATGAGTGAATATTGTCTTCTGTAGAAAAGCAACATTTGCTTCCATCCCCGAAGGACCGACTATGTACAGTAATATAAGTAATTTGTACAAAACAGGATGACATTTTATCTGTACACTATATATGTACAGTAGATTGTACAAAACAGGATGACATTTTATCTGTACACTATATATGTACAGTAGATTGTACAAAACAGGACCGACATTTTATCTGTACACTATATATGTACAGTAGTTTGTACAAAACAGAACCAACATTTTATCTGTACACTATATATGTACAGTAGTTTGTACAAAACAGGATGACATTTTATCTGTTCACTATATATATGTACAGTAGATTGTACAAAACAGGACCAACATTTTACCTGTACACTATATATGTACAGTAGATTGTACAAAACAGGACCAACATTTTATCTGTACACTATATATGTACAGTAGATTGTACAAAACAGGACCGACATTTTACCTGTACACTATATATGTACAGTAGATTGTACAAAACAGGACCGACATTTTATCTGTACACTATATATGTACAGTAGTTTGTACAAAACAGGACCGACATTTTATCTGTACACTATATATGTACAGTAGATTATACAAAACAGGATGACATTTTATCTGTACACTATATATATACAGTAGATTGTACAAAACAGGATGACATTTTATCTGTACACTATATATGTACAGTAGATTGTACAAAACAGGACCGATATTTTACCTGTACACTATATATGTACAGTAGTTTGTACAAAACAGGACCGACATTTTATCTGTACACTATATATGTACAGTAGTTTGTACAAAACAGATCCGACATTTTATCTGTACACTATATATGTACAGTAGATTGTACAAAACAGGACCGACATTTTATCTGTACACTATATATGTACAGTAGATTTTACAAAACAGGACCAATATTTTACCTGTACACTATATATGTACAGTAGTTTGTACAAAACAGGACCGACATTTTATCTGTACACTATATATGTACAATAGATTGTACAAAACAGGACCGACATTTTATCTGTACACTATATATGTAGAGTAGATTGTACAAAACAGGATGACATTTTATCTGTACACTATATATGTAGAGTAAATTGTACAAAACAGGACCGACATTTTATCTGTACACTATATATGTACAGTAGATTATACAAAACAGGACCGACATTTTATCTGTACACTATATATGTACAGTAGTTTGTACAAAACAGGACCGACATTTTATCTGTACACTATATATGTACAGTAGTTTGTACAAAACAGGACCGACATTTTATCTGTACACTATATATGTAGAGTAGATTGTACAAAACAGGATGACATTTTATCTGTACACTATATATGTAGAGTAGATTGTACAAAACAGGACCGACATTTTATCTGTACACTATATATGTACAGTAGATTATACAAAACAGGATGACATTTTACCTGTACACTATATATGTACAGTAGTTTGTACAAAACAGGACCGACATTTTATCTGTACACTATATATGTACAGTAGTTTGTACAAAACAGATCCGACATTTTATCTGTACACTATATATGTACAGTAGATTGTACAAAACAGGATGACATTTTATCTGTACACTATATATGTACAGTAGATTGTACAAAACAGGATGACATTTTATCTGTACACTATATATGTACAGTAGATTGTACAAAACAGGATGACATTTTATCTGTACACTATATTGTACAGTAGATTGTACAAAACAGGACCGATATTTTACCTGTACACTATATATGTACAGTAGTTTGTACAAAACAGGACCGACATTTTATCTGTACACTATATATGTACAGTAGTTTGTACAAAACAGATCCGACATTTTATCTGTACACTATATATGTACAATAGATTGTACAAAACAGGACCGACATTTTATCTGTACACTATATATGTACAGTAGTTTGTACAAAACAGAGCAGACATTTTATCTGTACACTATATATGTACAGTAGATTGTACAAAACAGGACCGACATTTTATCTGTACACTATATATGTGCAGTAGTTTGTACAAAACAGGACCGACATTTTATCTATACACTATATATGTACAATAGATTGTACAAAACAGGGTGACATTTTATCTGTACACTATATATGTACAGTAGATTATACAAAACAGGACCGACATTTTATCTGTACACTATATATGTACAGTAGTTTGTACAAAACAGAGCAGACATTTTATCTGTACACTATATATGTACAGTAGATTGTACAAAACAGGACCGACATTTTATCTGTACACTATATATGTACAGTAGATTGTACAAAACAGGACCGACATTTTATCTGTACACTATATATGTACAATAGATTGTACAAAACAGGATGACATTTTATCTGTACACTATATATGTACAGTAGATTATACAAAACAGGACCGACATTTTATCTGTACACTATATATGTACAGTAGTTTGTACAAAACAGAGCAGACATTTTATCTGTACACTATATATGTACAGTAGATTATACAAAACAGGACCGACATTTTATCTGTACACTATATATGTACAATAGATTGTACAAAACAGGACCGACATTTTATCTGTACACTATATATGTACAGTAGTTTGTACAAAACAGAGCAGACATTTTATCTGTACACTATATATGTACAGTAGATTATACAAAACAGGACTGACATTTTATCTGTACACTATATATGTACAATAGATTGTACAAAACAGGACCGACATTTTATCTGTACACTATATATGTACAGTAGTTTGTACAAAACAGGACCGACATTTTATCTGTACACTATATATGTACAGTAGATTGTACAAAACAGGACCGACATTTTATCTGTACACTATATATGTACAGTAGATTGTACAAAACAGGACCGACATTTTATCTGTACACTATATATGTACAGTAGATTATACAAAACAGGACCGACATTTTATCTGTACACTATATATATGTACAGTAGATTGTACAAAACAGGACCGACATTTTACCTGTACACTATATATGTACAGTAGTTTGTACAAAACAGAGCAGACATTTTATCTGTACACTATATATGTACAGTAATTTGTACAAAACAGGATGACATTTTATCTGTACACTATATATGTACAGTAGTTTGTACAAAACAGGACCGACATTTTATCTGTACACTATATATGTACAGTAGATTGTACAAAACAGGATGACATTTTATCTGTACACTATATATGTACAGTAGATTGTACAAAACAGGATGACATTTTATCTGTACACTATATATGTACAGTAGATTGTACAAAACAGGATGACATTTTATCTGTACACTATATATGTACAATAGATTGTACAAAACAGGACCGACATTTTATCTGTACACTATATATGTACAGTAGATTGTACAAAACAGGATGACATTTTATCTGTACACTATATATGTACAGTAGATTGTACAAAACAGGACAGACATTTTACCTGTACACTTTATATGTACAGTAGTTAGTACAAAACAGGACCGACATTTTACCTTTAAGACTATACAACAGGTAGTTTTAAGGATAAAATGTGTCCAACAGTAACAAAACCTGACCACTTCTGAGACAAAGTTCCTCAGCCATTGAGCTATATCAGGTTAGCCAGACCTTTAAACTAAAGATGCCATTTAACCTGCTAAACAATAAAGCTCTTTGATTGAATGTCTACAGGAATAAAGCCAGTATTTTGTTGCCACGAGACACCATACAATTTCCTCATTTTTAAAATACCATTTGCACTTAATTTGCTCAAGTTGAAATCTGATAAGCAAGAACTATGGTATATACTTAGCCATGTGTGTGTACAGATCAATTTAATCTGTGTACTTTCACTTTCCATTTACATCTACCATTGACCTCGGGAATCACTTTATCAACATCAAGTATTAATTTCATAGATAATCCCGGAGAACGTCAGACACAATATCTACAGACTGACCACAGGTTGATCTGTCGTATCAAAGGCCCTTATTTTCTCTGACTTGACACAATGCCTTGCTATTGAATCAAGAGTTAAGTAATTTCTTAATAAGCTACAAAACATTGATGATTGCATGGGTGACATACTCGACTCTTTTTTATTTAGCCCATGCCAGCCCAACTATTGTACATGTCTATATCACTGAACACCAAAAATACTCTATGGACGAGCCATTATCTTCGCTAACTACCAGAACAGATTATAATTTTCCATTCTAGTGGTTCCAGTTCAAATCAGTACAATGAGTCGTTGATGCCAAAACAAAATCAGAACTGTTTGCCAAAATGTTGCAACAAGGACTAGCTGTCGCGGGAGTGTTACAAATCGACTGGTAGATTTGGCTAATCAGCACATTCTACTAACTGGCCATTACAGGTAACACACACCCTGTTATACACTAACAGGTAT
This sequence comes from Argopecten irradians, assembly GCF_041381155.1. Taxonomy (NCBI): domain Eukaryota; kingdom Metazoa; phylum Mollusca; class Bivalvia; order Pectinida; family Pectinidae; genus Argopecten; species Argopecten irradians. The sequence goes on along the minus strand of NC_091136.1, from coordinate 70,562,463 downwards.
ACACACGAGTATAATCCTACCACTAACATCATTAATCTCAGTTTTAATCTTGAACAGACCAGCACAAACTTCAAACAAAACTTCTATTTCTCAAAAATATGAACACATACATGAAGTCAGATACAATCTGGAGTTTATAGTCATTAAAAACAAATATTTTACTATTAGAATTGGACTCAGGGTTAAGAAATGTTAGTGTGGGGTATATAATTTATAACTATATGTCAAAATGAACATTAATAGTACCCATCAAAATTCAGAAATCCATAAACATTTTTTCAAATCCTTTCTTAAAAATAATTTTCAAAATCACTGAAGATATTGTAATTTGAAATTCAATTAAAATTGATCATTTCAATGACAGCAAGCAAAGGTTTAAATTGATAAATCCACATTAATTTGTTTTTATTAGCTTGATTAATCATATTGGACTGCTTCAGATATGTTTCCATTCACAACTACAGCAGGAAGTAGGGACTGAATCACTACATATACACAAGTCTGTTCTATATACACAGCAGGAATGTGTGGGGGATACAATACACAATTATATCAATAATACACTCAATTATCATCTGTTGTAGCAGTCATCATGTAAAGTGATACCTATATGATCAGCTTTCACAGAAAAACTTTTGTCACAAAAGGGTAGACAAAATATCAATAAGTTCCTTAGTTAATTTCAGGTTAGAAATACGTCTTTGGCCTATATTTATTACTTTAAGTAATTCGTATCCTACAGACATATGTCTATAAGGATCCAGTGTTATATGGAAAATAACTGTTGATATTACTTCCTTGACCCATAGTTTATTTCCTTACATGCAAATGAAAAGGTACTTGCAATTATCGAGAAATAGAAAATATTGCATAAAATTTGGTGTGTGTGTGTTTGCTATAATGTGTTTTACTGAACTTTTATTTATGATTAACTCTTGTCAATATAACATGTGTAATTTTCTACTTTCTTCGAGTTTACAACATCTTTGTCTTTTACATGAAACTTTCCAAAACAACCTGCAATTACAGTACCTATCTGTTCCAAAAGCTCAACAGGTCTGACATGAAGGCTGCTACTAGAATAAGGCTGCTACTAGTATGTAAGGGCAGCTCTACAGGTCAGAGATAAAGGCTGCTACTAGAATGTAGGGGCAGCTATACAGGTCAGAGATGAAGGCTGCTACTAGTATGTAGGGGCAGCTCTACAGGTCAGAGATGAAGGCTGCTACTAGTATGTAGGGGCAGCTCTACTGGTCAGAGATGAAGGCTGCTACTAGAATGTAGGGGCAGCTCTACTGGTCAGAGATGAAGGCTGCTACTAGTATGTAGGGGCAGCTCTACAGGTCAGAGATGAAGGCTGCTACTAGAATGTAGGGGCAGCTCTACTGGTCAGAGATGAAGGCTGCTACTAGAATGTAGGGGCAGCTCTACTGGTCAGAGATGAAGGCTGCTACTAAAATGTAGGGGCAGCTCTACAGGTCAGAGATGAAGGCTGCTACTAGAATGTAGGGGCAGCTATACAGGTCAGAGATGACGGCTGTTACTAGAATGTAGGGGCAGCTCTACTGGTCAGAGATGAAGGCTGCTACTAGTATGTAGGGGCAGCTATACAGGTCAGAGATGAAGGCTGCTACTAGAATGTAGGGGCAGCTCTACTGGTCAGAGATGAAGGCTGCTACTAGTATGTAGGGGCAGCTCTACAGGTCAGAGATGAAGGCTGCTACTAGAATGTAGGGGCCTACTAGAATGTAGGGGCAGCTCTACTGGTCAGAGATGAAGGCTGCTACTAGTATGTAGGGGCAGCTCTACAGGTCAGAGATGAAGGCTGCTACTAGAATGTAGGGCCAGCTCTACTGGTCAGAGATGAAGGCTGCTACTAGAACGTAGGGGCAGCTCTACAGGTCAGAGATGAAGGCTGCTATTAGAATGTAGGTGCAGCTATACAGGTCAGAGATGAAGGCTGCTACTAGAATGTAGGGGCATCTCTACTGGTCAGAGATGAAGGCTGCTACTAGAATGTAGGGGCAGCTCTACTGGTCAGAGATGAAGGCTGCTACTAGTGTGTAGGGGCAGCTCTACAGGTCAGAGATGAAGGCTGCTACTAGTATATGTAGGGGCAGCTCTACTGGTCAGAGATGAAGGCTGATACTAGTATGTAGGGGCAGCTCTACAGGTCACAGATGAAGGCTGCTACTAGAATGTAGGGGCAGCTCTACAGGTCCACATGAAGGCTGCTACTAGAATGTAGGGGCCTACTAGAATGTAGGGGCAGCTCTACTGGTCAGAGATGAAGGCTGCTACTAGTATGTAGGGGCAGCTCTACAGGTCAGAGATGAAGGCTGCTACTAGAATGTAGGGGCAGCTCTACTGGTCAGAGATGAAGGCTGCTACTAGAATGTAGGGGCAGCTCTACAGGTCAGAGATGAAGGCTGCTACTAGAATGTAGGGGCAGCTCTACAGGTCAGAGATGAAGGCTGCTACTAGAATGTAGGGGCAGCTCTACAGGTCAGAGATGAAGGCTGCTACTAGAATGTAGGGGCCTACTAGAATGTAGGGGCAGCTCTACTGGTCAGAGATGAAGGCTGCTACTAGTATGTAGGGGCAGCTCTACAGGTCATAGATGAAGGCTGCTACTAGAATGTAGGGCCAGCTCTACTGGTCAGAGATGAAGGCTGCTACTAGAACGTAGGGGCAGCTCTACAGGTCAGAGATGAAGGCTGCTATTAGAATGTAGGTGCAGCTATACAGGTCAGAGATGAAGGCTGCTACTAGAATGTAGGGGCATCTCTACTGGTCAGAGATGAAGGCTGCTACTAAATGTAGGGGCAGCTCTACTGGTCAGAGATGAAGGCTGCTACTAGTGTGTAGGGGCAGCTCTACAGGTCAGAGATGAAGGCTGCTACTAGTATATGTAGGGGCAGCTCTACTGGTCAGAGATGAAGGCTGATACTAGTATGTAGGGGCAGCTCTACAGGTCACAGATGAAGGCTGCTACTAGAATGTAGGGGCAGCTCACGGCAATGAAGCTGTACTACAGGTCACAGAAGATGAAGGCTGCTACTAGAATGTAGGGGCAGCTCTACTGGTCAGAGATGAAGGCTGCTACTAGTATGTAGGGGCAGCTCTACAGGTCAGAGATGAAGGCTGCTACTAGAATGTAGGGGCAGCTCTACAGGTCAGAGATGAAGGCTGCTACTAGAATGTAGGGGCAGCTCTACAGGTCAGAGATGAAGGCTGCTACTAGAATGTAGGGGCAGCTCTACAGGTCAGAGATGAAGGCTGCTACTAGTATGTAGGGGCAGCTATACAGGTCAGAGATGAAGGCTGCTACTAGAATGTAGGGGCAGCTCTACAGGTCACAGAGATGAAGGCTGCTACTAGAATGTAGGGGCAGCTCTACAGGTCAGAGATGAAGGCTGCTACTAGAATGTAGGGGCAGCTCTACAGGTCAGAGATGAAGGCTGCTACTAGAATGTAGGGGCAGCTCTACTGGTCAGAGATGAAGGCTGCTACTAGAATGTAGGGGCAGCTCTACAGGTCAGAGATGAAGGCTGCTACTAGAATGTAGGGGCAGCTCTACTGGTCAAGATGAAGGCTGCTACTAGAATGTAGGTGCAGCTATACAGGTCAGAGATGAAGGCTGCTACTAGAATGTAGGGGCAGCTCTACTGGTCAGAGATGAAGGCTGCTACTAGAATGTAGGGGCAGCTCTACTGGTCAGAGATGAAGGCTGCTACTAGTGTGTAGGGGCAGCTCTACAGGTCAGAGATGAAGGCTGCTACTAGAATGTAGGGCCAGCTCTATTGGTCAGAGATGAAGGCTGCTACTAGGATGTAGGGGCAGCTCTACTGGTCAGAGATGAAGGCTGCTACTAGAATGTAGGGGCAGCTCTACAGGTCAGAGATGAAGGCTGCTACTAGAATGTAGGGGCAGCTCTACTGGTCAGAGATGAAGGCTGCTACTAGAATGTAGGGGCAGCTCTACAGGTCAGAGATGAAGGCTGCTACTAGAATGTAGGGGCAGCTCTACAGGTCAGAGATGAAGGCTGCTACTAGAATGTAGGGCCAGCTCTACAGGTCAGAGATGAAGGCTGCTACTAGAATGTAGGGGCAGCTCTACTGGTCAGAGATGAAGGCTGCTACTAGAATGTAGGGGCAGCTCTACAGGTCAGAGATGAAGGCTGCTACTAGAATGTAGGGGCAGCTCTACAGGTCAGAGATGAAGGCTGCTACTAGAATGTAGGGGCAGCTCTACAGGTCAGAGATGAAGGCTGCTACTAGTATATGTAGGGGCAGCTCTACTGGTCAGAGATGAAGGCTGCTACTAAAATGTAGGGGCAGCTCTACAGGTCACAGATGAAGGCTGCTACTAGAATGTAGGGGCAGCTCTACTGGTCAGAGATGAAGGCTGCTACTAGAATGTAGGGGCAGCTCTACAGGTCAGAGATGAAGGCTGCTACTAGAATGTAGGGGCAGCTCTACGGTCAGAGATGAAGGCTGCTACTAGATGTAGGGGTGTAGGGCACTTACTGGTCAGAGATGAAGGCTGCTACTATAGTAGGGAGCTTACGGTCAGGAAGGTGCTACTAGAATGTAGGGCCAGCTCTACACTGGTCAGAGATGAAGGCTGCTACTAGAATGTAGGGCAGCTCTACTGGTCAGAGATGAAGGCTGCTACTAGAATGTAGGGCCAGCTCTACAGGTCAGAGATGAAGGCTGCTACTAGAATGTAGGGCCAGCTCTACTGGTCAGAGATGAAGGCTGCTACTAGAATGTAGGGCCAGCTCTACTGGTCAGAGATGAAGGCTGCTACTAGAATGTAGGGGCAGCTCTACTGGTCAGAGATGAAGGCTGCTACTAGAATGTAGGGCAGCTCTACAGGTCAGAGATGAAGGCTGCTACTAGAATGTAGGGGCAGCTCTACTTGGTCAGAGATGAAGGCTGCTACTAGTATGTAGGGGCAGCTTTTGACTGTACTAGTATGAGGGCACAATGATGTACATTATAATGTAATAGAACTTAAAACTGTAGTCCAGGAAGTCCCCTATGCCCTCCACAAAAATACCAAAATACTAATGATTTCAGACATTGAATTGATAGTTTGGCTACAAAGGGAGTACATACCTCAGGAATGGCGGAGGGAGAGGTACCTGGTCTGAGGTAAAGGGAGTATGAGACATGGTTACAGGAGGGAGAGGTACCTGGTCTGAAGTAAGTATGAGAATGGTTACTGAGGAAGTACCTGGTCTGAGGTAAAGTAGTAGAGACATGGTTACAGGAGGGAGAGGTACCTGGTCTGAGGTAAAGGAGTATGAGACATGGTTACAGGAGGGGGTAGAGGAGGTACCTGGTCTGAGGTAAAGGGAGTATGAGACATGGTTACAGGAGGGAGAGGTACCTGGTCTGAGGTAAAGTATGAGACATGGTTACAGGAGGGGAGAGGTACCTGGTCTGAGGTAAGTATGAGACATGGTTACAGGAGGGAGAGGTACCTGGTCTGAGGTAAAGGTATGAGACATGGTTACAGGAGGGAGAGGTACCTGGTATGAGGTAAAGGGAGTATGAGACATGGTTACAGGAGGGAGAGGTACCTGGTCTGAGGTAAAGTATGAGACATGGTTACAGGAGGGAGAGGTACCTGGTCTGAGGTAAGGGAGTATGAGACATGGTTACAGGAGGGAGAGGTACCTGGTCTGAGGTAAAGGGAGTATGAGACATGGTTACAGGAGGGAGAGGTACCTGGTCTGAGGTAAAAAGTATGAGACATGGTTACAGGAGGGAGAGGTACCTGGTCTGAGGTAAAGGGAGTATGAGACATGGTTACAGGAGGGAGAGGTACCTGGTCTGAGGTAAAGGGAGTATGAGACATGGTTACAGGAGGGAGAGGTACCTGGTCTGAGGTAAAGTATGAGACATGGTTACAGGAGGGAGAGGTACCTGGTCTGAGGTAAAGTATGAGACATGGTTACAGGAGGGAGAGGTACCTGGTGAGGTAAAGGGAGTATGAGACATGGTTACAGGAGGGAGAGGTACCTGGTCTGAGGTAAAGTATGAGACATGGTTACAGGAGGGAGAGGTACCTGGTCTGAGGTAAAGGGAGTATGAGACATGGTTACAGGAGGGAGAGGTACCTGGTATGAGGTAAAGGGAGTATGAGACATGGTTACAGGAGGGAGAGGTACCTGGTCTGAGGTAAAGGGAGTATGAGACATGGTTACAGGAGGGAGAGGTACCTGGTCTGAGGTAAAGTATGAGACATGGTTACAGGAGGGAGAGGTACCTGGTCTGAGGTAAAGGGAGTATGAGACATGGTTACAGGAGGGAGAGGTACCTGGTCTGAGGTAAAGGGAGTATGAGACATGGTTACAGGAGGGAGAGGTACCTGGTCTGAGGTAAAGTATGAGACATGGTTACAGGAGGGAGAGGTACCTGGTCTGAGGTAAAGGGAGTATGAGACATGGTTATTGGAGGGAGAAGTACCTGGTCTGAGGTAAAGTATGAGACATGGTTACAGGAGGGAGAGGTACCTGGTCTGAGGTAAAGTATGAGACATGGTTACAGGAGGGAGAGGTACCTGGTCTGAGGTAAAGGGAGTATGAGACATGGTTACAGGAGGGAGAGGTACCTGGTCTGAGGTAAAGTATGAGACATGGTTACAGGAGGGAGAGGTACCTGGTCTGAGGTAAAAAGGGGAGTTATGAGACATGGTTACAGGAGGGAGAGGTACCTGGTCTGAGGTAAAGTATGAGACATGGTTACAGGAGGGAGAGGTACCTGGTCTGAGGTAAAGGGAGTATGAGACATGGTTACAGGAGGGAGAGGTACCTGGTCTGAGGTAAAGTATGAGACATGGTTACAGGAGGGAGAGGTACCTGGTCTGAGGTAAAGGGAGTATGAGACATGGTTACAGGAGGGAGAGGTACCTGGTCTGAGGTAAAGGGAGTAAAGTATGAGACATGGTTACAGGAGGGAGAGGTACCTGGTCTGAGGTAAAGTATGAGACATGGTTACAGGAGGGAGAGGTACCTGGTCTGAGGTAAAGGGAGTATGAGACATGGTTACAGGAGGGAGAGGTACCTGGTCTGAGGTAAAGGGAGTATGAGACATGGTTACAGGAGGGAGAGGTACCTGGTCTGAGGTAGTAATGGAGGTAAAGGGGAGTATGAGACATGGTTACTGGAGGGAGAGGTACCTGGTCTGAGGTAAAGGGAGTATGAGACATGGTTACAGGAGGGAGAGGTACCTGGTCTGAGGTAAAGGGAGTATGAGACATGGTTACTGGAGGGAGAGGTACCTGGTCTGAGGTAAAGGGAGTATGAGACATGGTTACAGGAGGGAGAGGTACCTGGTCTGAGGTAAAGGGAGTATGAGACATGGTTACAGGAGGGAGAGGTACTGGTCTGAGGTAAAGGTATGAGACTGGTTACTGGAGGGAGAGGTACCTGGTCTGAGGTATATGAGACATGGTTACATTGGAGGGAGAGGTACCTGGTCTGAGGTAAAGGGAGTATGAGACATGGTTACAGGAGGGAGAGGTACCTGGTCTGAGGTAAAGTATGAGACATGGTTACAGGAGGGAGAGGTACCTGGTCTGAGGTAAAGGGAGTATGAGACATGGTTACTGGAGGGAGAGGTACCTGGTCTGAGGTAAAGGGAGTATGAGACATGGTTACAGGAGGGAGAGGTACCTGGTCTGAGGTAAAGGGAGTATGAGACATGGTTACAGGAGGGAGAGGTACCTGGTCTGAGGTAAAGGGAGTATGAGACATGGTTACAGGAGGGAGAGGTACCTGGTCTGAGGTAAAGGGAGTATGAGACATGGTTACAGGAGGGAGAGGTACCTGGTCTGAGGTAAAGGGAGTATGAGACATGGTTACTGGAGGGAGAGGTACCTGGTCTGAGGTAAAGGGAGTATGAGACATGGTTACAGGAGGGAGAGGTACCTGGTCTGAGGTACAGGGAGTATGAGACATGGTTACTGGAGGGAGAGGTACCTGGTCTGAGGTAAAGGGAGTATGAGACATGGTAACAGGAGGGAGAGGTACCTGGTATGAGGTAAAGGGGGAGTATGAGGTACATGGTTACAGGAGGGAGAGGTACCTGGTCTGAGGTAAAGGGAGTATGAGACATGGTTACAGGAGGGAGAGGTACCTGGTCTGAGGTAAAGGGAGTATGAGACATGGTTACAGGAGGGAGAGGTACCTGGTCTGAGGTACAGGGAGTATGAGACATGGTTACTGGAGGGAGAGGTACCTGGTCTGAGGTAAAGGGAGTATGAGACATGGTTACAGGAGGGAGAGGTACCTGGTCTGAGGTAAAGGGAGTATGAGACATGGTTACTGGAGGGAGAGGTACCTGGTCTGAGGTAAAGGGGAGTATGAGACATGGTTACAGGAGGGAGAGGTACCTGGTCTGAGGTAAACGGAGGGAGAGGTATCTATAAGGGAGTATGAGACATGGTTACAGGAGGGAGAGGTACCTGGTCTGAGGTAAAGGGAGTATGAGACATGGTTACAGGAGGGAGAGGTACCTGGTCTGAGGTAAAGGGAGTATGAGACATGGTTATTGGAGGGAGAGGTACCTGGTCTGAGGTAAAGGGAGTATGAGACATGGTTACAGGAGGGAGAGGTACCTGGTATGAGGTAAAGGGAGTATGAGACATGGTTACTGGAGGGAGAGGTACCTGGTCTGAGGTAAAGTATGAGACATGGTTATTGGAGGGAGAGGTACCTGGTCTGAGGTAAAATATATATATGACAGGTATAAAGGGGAGTATGAGACATGGTAACAGGAGGGAGAGAGTACCTGGTCTGAGGTAAAGGTAGGAGTATGAGACATGGTTATTGGAGGGAGAGGTACCTGGTCTGAGGTAAAGGGAGTATGAGACATGGTTACAGGAGGGAGAGGTACCTGGTCTGAGAGCTAAAGTATGAGACATGGTTACAGGAGGGAGAGGTACCTGGTCTGAGGTAAAGGGAGTATGAGACATGGTTACAGGAGGGAGAGGTACCTGGTATGAGGTAAAGTATGAGACATGGTTACAGGAGGGAGAGGTACCTGGTCTGAGGTAAAGGGAGTATGAGACATGGTTACAGGAGGGAGAGGTACCTGGTCTGAGGTAAAGGGAGTATGAGACATGGTTACAGGAGGGAGAGGTACCTGGTCTGAGGTAAAGTATGTAGAGACATGGTTACAGGAGGGAGAGGTACCTGGTATCTGAGGTAAAGGGAGTATGAGACATGGTTACAGGAGGGAGAGGTACCTGGTCTGAGGTAAAGGGAGTATGAGACATTACAGGAGGGAGAGTACTGGTTAGTACATATGGAGACAGTTAGGAGGGTAGGTACCTGGTCTGAGGTAAAGGATATGAGACATGGTTACAGGAGGGAGAGGTACCTGGTCTGAGGTAAAGGGAGTATGAGACATGGTTACAGGAGGGAGAGGTACCTGGTCTGAGGTAAAGTATGAGACATGGTTACTGGAGGGAGAGGTACCTGGTCTGAGGTAAAGTATGAGACATGGTTACAGGAGGGAGAGGTACCTGGTCTGAGGTAAAGGGAGTATGAGACATGGTTGGAGGGAAGGTACCTGGTCTGAGGTAAAGGGAGTAGAGCATGGTTATGGAGGGAGAGGTACCTGGTCTGAGGTAAAGTATGAGACATGGTTATTGGAGGGAGAGGTACCTGGTCTGAGGTAAAGGAGTATGAGACATGGTTACAGGAGGGAGAGGTACCTGGTCTGAGGTAAAGTATGAGACATGGTTATGGAGGGAGAGGTACCTGGTCTGAGGTAAAGAGTATGAGCATGGTTAAGGAGGGAGAGGTACCTGGTCTGAGGTAAAGGAGTATGAGACATGGTTACAGGAGGGAGAGGTACCTGGTCTGAGGTAAAGTAAAGTATGATTGGAGGGAGAGGTTACCTGGTCTGAGGTAAAGGGTATGAGACATGGTTATTGGAGGGAGAGGTACCTGGTCTGAGGTAAAGGGAGTATGAGACATGGTTACAGGAGGGAGAGGTACCTGGTCTGAGGTAAAGGGAGTATGAGACATGGTTACAGGAGGGAGAGGTACCTGGTCTGAGGTAAAGGGAGTATGAGACATGGTTACAGGAGGGAGAGGTACCTGGTCTGAGGTAAAGTATGAGACATGGTTACAGGAGGGAGAGGTACCTGGTCTGAGGTAAAGGGAGTATGAGACATGGTTACAGGAGGGAGAGGTACCTGGTCTGAGGTAAAGTATGAGACATGGTTACAGGAGGGAGAGGTACCTGGTCTGAGGTAAAGTATGAGACATGGTTACAGGAGGGAGAGGTACCTGGTCTGAGGTAAAGTATGAGACATGGTTACTGGAGGGAGAGGTACCTGGTCTGAGGTACAGGGAGTATGAGACATGGTTACTGGTTATTACTAAAGTACAAAGGTTAAAAGAGCATTAAACTTCCCCCTTATTTATGTTGGGGACTTTGCTGATTAAAAGATTGCTTATAAAATTACACAGCCAATGGCCAAATGATTTAAGTATCCTGAATTAATAGCTATAAATGCCACGGCTCAATATACTTAACAGAACATGTGATTTATAGGAATTACCAGGCAGAAAATTTAATTACAATATTAACTTGGCCTAATGAACAGATTGAGAAGCCAGAGAAATCAACTCTACAGTACACTATCCCTTTGTATAATGCAATTGGACACAAAAGCCTGATCACAAGTTCACCTACAACATAATAATAGAACTATTTACAGACACATAGAAGGTGGTCTTTTATGGCAGTACTGGAGGGGCACCAGCTGTCAACATACATGTACCATATTCACCTCTTTATTTACACTTATTTATTTAAAAAGCAAATTACTGAAAATAATTTGTGTCAAAAATCATGATGTCAAATGAACAAATAATGTAAAAAAAAATAAATGTACAGTACTAACACTAAAAATAGACCTGACAATGGGGGCCTGACTATCACTGGACAAAAACTTGTACAGTAACAACACCTAAAATAGACCCAACAATGGGGGCCTGACTATCACTGGACAAAAACTTGTACAGTACAAACACTAAGAATAGACCCAACAATGGGGGCCTGACTATCACTGGATAGCTTTTAGGGTTTTATTAGTTTAACCTCGGTCCTATTACCAGCCAGGGTCATGTAAGGACGTTCCAGGTTTATTGGTGGAGGAAAGCCGGAGTTCCCAGAGAAAAACCACCGGCCAGTGGTCAGTACCTGTTAACTGCCCCACATGGGATTTGTACTCGCGAACCACAGGTGGAGGGTTTGTGTTAATATGTCGAGACATCTTAAGCATAAGGCCCAAAGTGGACAGCTATATCAGTACAAGGCCCAAAGTGGACAGCTATATCAGTATAAGGCCCAAAGTGGACAGCTATATCAGTATTAGGCCCAAAGTGGACAGCTATATATATCAGTACAAGGCCCAAAGTGGACAGCTATATCAGTACAAGGCCCAAAGTGGACAGCTATATCAGTATAAGGCCCAAAGTGGACAGCTATATCAGTATAAGGCCCAAAGTGGACAGCTTTATCATTATAAGGCCCAAAGTGGACAGCTATATCAGTATAAGGCCCAAAGTGGACAGCTTTATCATTATAAGGCCCAAAGTGGACAGCTATATCAGTATAAGGCCCAAAGTGGACAGCTATATCAGTATAAGGCCCAAAGTGGACAGCTATATCAGTATAAGGCCCAAAGTGGACAGCTATATCAGTATAAGGCCCAAAGTGGACAGCTATATCAGTATAAGGCCCAAAGTGGACAGCTATATCAGTATAAGGCCCAAAGTGGACAGCTTTATCATTATAAGGCCCAAAGTGGACAGCTATATCAGTACAAGGCCCAAAGTGGACAGCTATATCAGTATAAGGCCCAAAGTGGACAGCTATATCAGTATAAGGCCCAAAGTGGACAGCTATATCAGTATAAGGCCCAAAGTGGACAGCTATATCAGTATAAGGCCCAAAGTGGACAGCTATATCAGTACAAGGCCCAAAGTGGACAGCTATATCAGTATAAGGCCCAAAGTGGACAGCTATATCAGTACAAGGCCCAAAGTGGACAGCTATATCATATAAGGCCCAAAGTGGACAGCTATATCAGTAAAGGCCCAAAGTGGACAGCTATATCAGTATAAGGCCCAAAGTGGACAGCTATATCAGTATAAGGCCCAAAGTGGACAGCTATATCAGTATAAGGCCCAAAGTGGACAGCTATATCAGTATAAGGCCCAAAGTGGACAGCTATATCAGTATAAGGCCCAAAGTGGACAGCTATATCAGTATAAGGCCCAAAGTGGACAGCTATATCAGTACAAGGCCCAAAGTGGACAGCTATATCAGTATAAGGCCCAAAGTGGACAGCTATATCAGTACAAGGCCCAAAGTGGACAGCTATATCAGTACAAGGCCCAAAGCTTAACCATTATTACCTCAATAATCAATAGATTAACTATAAAGTAAACAAGGAAATGTATGACGGCCAGAACAAATACAGGTGACAGATCAATGGAGTATGTACAACACTGTATTTCTGGACATTATTAATCTCCCTCTTTCTATAAAATGGATTCAACAATCTATACTAGATCAAGCTATAGTCATTTTTACATGTAGTGCGAGTCTTAAAGGTAACAGGAATGAAAAATATTTATCTTGTAAATAAAAACTATCATAAAAGACAACTTACTTTGACCACAGCTATTTAAAGATCAACAAGATATCACAACAGCATTATACACTAGAGCTAGCCACTAATGGAGGATACCCCATCCACAGTGGAATAGGACTTATATGTTCAGTTGTATTATACACTAGAGCTAGCCTCTAATGGAGGATACCCCCTCCACAGTGGAATAGGAACTTATATGTTCAGTTGTATTATACACTAGAGCTAGCCACTAATGGAGGATACCCCCTCCACAGTGGAATAGGACTTATATGTTCAGTTGTATTATACACTAGAGCTAGCCACTAATGGAGGATACCCCCTCCACAGTGGAATAGGACTTATATGTTCAGTTGTATTATACACTAGAGCTAGCCACTAATGGAGGATACCCCCTCCACAGTGGAATAGGACTTATATGTTCAGTTGTATTATACACTAGAGCTAGCCACTAATGGAGGATACATATACCCCCTCCACAGTGGAATAGGACTTATATGTTCAGTTGTATTATACACTAGAGCTAGCCACTAATGGAGGATACCCCCTCCACAGTGGAATAGGACTTATATGTTCAGTTGTATTATACACTAGAGCTAGCCACTAATGGAGGATACATATACCCCCTCCACAGTGGAATAGGACTTATATGTTCAGTTGTATTATACACTAGAGCTAGCCACTAATGGAGGATACCCCCTCCACAGTGGAATAGGACTTATATGTTCAGTTGTATTATACACTAGAGCTAGCCACTAATGGAGGATACATATACCCCCTCCACAGTGGAATAGGACTTATATGTTCAGTTGTATTATACACTAGAGCTAGCCACTAATGGAGGATACCCCCTCCACAGTGGAATAGGACTTATATGTTCAGTTGTATTATACACTAGAGCTAGCCACTAATGGAGGATACCCCCTCCACAGTGGAATAGGACTTATATGTTCAGTTGTATTATACACTAGAGCTAGCCACTAATGGAGGATACCCCCTCCACAGTGGAATAGGACTTATATGTTCAGTTGTATTATACACTAGAGCTAGCCACTAATGGAGGATACCCCCCTCCACAGTGGAATAGGACTTATATGTTCAGTTGTATTATACACTAGAGCTAGCCACTAATGGAGGATACCCCTCCACAGTGGAATAGGACTTATATGTTCAGTTGTATTATACACTAGAGCTAGCCACTAATGGAGGATACATATACCCCTCCACAGTGGAATAGGACTTATATGTTCAGTTGTATTATACACTAGAGCTAGCCACTAATGGAGGATACCCCCTCCACAGTGGAATAGGACTTATATGTTCAGTTGTATTATACACTAGAGCTAGCCTCTAATGGAGGATACCCCCTCCACAGTGGAATAGGACTTATATGTTCAGTTGTATTATACACTAGAGCTAGCCACTAATGGAGGATACCCCCTCCACAGTGGAATAGGACTTATATGTTCAGTTGTATTATACACTAGAGCTAGCCACTAATGGAGGATACCCCCTCCACAGTGGAATAGGACTTATATGTTCAGTTGTATTATACACTAGAGCTAGCTAGCCACTAATGGAGGATACCCCCTCCACAGTGGAATAGGACTTATATGTTCAGTTGTATTATACACTAGAGCTAGCCACTAATGGAGGATACCCCCTCCACAGTGGAATAGGACTTATATGTTCAGTTGTATTATTATACACTAGAGCTAGCCACTAATGGAGGATACCCCCTCCACAGTGGAATAGGACTTATATGTTCAGTTGTATTATACACTAGAGCTAGCCACTAATGGAGGATACCCCCTCCACAGTGGAATAGGACTTATATGTTCAGTTGTATTATACACTAGAGCTAGCCACTAATGGAGGATACCCCCTCCACAGTGGAATAGGACTTATATGTTCAGTTGTATTATACACTAGAGCTAGCCACTAATGGAGGATACCCCATCCACAGTGGAATAGGACTTATATGTTCAGTTGTATTATACACTAGAGCTAGCCACTAATGGAGGATACCCCATCCACAGTGGAATAGGACTTATATGTTCAGTTGTATTATACACTAGAGCTAGCCACTAATGGAGGATACCCCATCCACAGTGGAATAGGACTTATATGTTCAGTTGTTATATATCATAAAGAGTAGCCACTAATGGAGGATACCCCCTCCACAGTGGAATAGGACTTATATGTTCAGTTGTATTATACACTAGAGCTAGCCACTAATGGAGGATACCCCCTCCACAGTGGAATAGGACTTATATGTTCAGTTGTATTATACACTAGAGCTAGCCACTAATGGAGGATACCCCCTCCACAGTGGAATAGGACTTATATGTTCAGTTGTATTATACACTAGAGCTAGCCACTAATGGAGGATACCCCCTCCACAGTGGAATAGGACTTATATGTTCAGTTGTATTATACACTAGAGCTAGCCACTAATGGAGGATACCCCCTCCACAGTGGAATAGGACTTATATGTTCAGTTGTATTATACACTAGAGCTAGCCACTAATGGAGGATACCCCCTCCACAGTGGAATAGGACTTATATGTTCAGTTGTATTATACACTAGAGCTAGCCACTAATGGAGGATACCCCCTCCACAGTGGAATAGGACTTATATGTTCAGTTGTATTATACACTAGAGCTAGCCTCTAATGGAGGATACCCCTCCACAGTGGAATAGGACTTATATGTTCAGTTGTATTATACACTAGAGCTAGCCACTAATGGAGGATACCCCCTCCACAGTGGAATAGGACTTATATGTTCAGTTGTATTATACACTAGAGCTAGCCACTAATGGAGGATACCCCCTCCACAGTGGAATAGGACTTATATGTTCAGTTGTATTATACACTAGAGCTAGCCACTAATGGAGGATACCCCCTCCACAGTGGAATAGGACTTATATGTTCAGTTGTATTATACACTAGAGCTAGCCACTAATGGAGGATACAAATACCCCCTCCACAGTGGAATAGGACTTATATGTTCAGTTGTATTATACACTAGAGCTAGCCACTAATGGAGGATACCCCATCCACAGTGGAATAGGACTTATATGTTCAGTTGTATTATACACTAGAGCTAGCCACTAATGGAGGATACCCCATCCACAGTGGAATAGGACTTATATGTTCAGTTGTATTATACACTAGAGCTAGCCACTAATGGAGGATACCCCATCCACAGTGGAATAGGACTTATATGTTCAGTTGTATTATACACTAGAGCTAGCCACTAATGGAGGATACCCCCTCCACAGTGGAATAGGACTTATATGTTCAGTTGTATTATACACTAGAGCTAGCCACTAATGGAGGATACCCCCTCCACAGTGGAATAGGACTTATATGTTCAGTTGTATTATACACTAGAGCTAGCCACTAATGGAGGATACCCCCTCCACAGTGGAATAGGACTTATATGTTCAGTTGTATTATACACTAGAGCTAGCCACTAATGGAGGATACCCCCTCCACAGTGGAATAGGACTTATATGTTCAGTTGTATTATACACTAGAGCTAGCCACTAATGGAGGATACCCCCTCCACAGTGGAATAGGACTTATATGTTCAGTTGTATTATACACTAGAGCTAGCCACTACACTAGAGCTAGCCACTAATGGAGGATACCCCCTCCACAGTGGAATAGGACTTATATGTTCAGTTGTTATATATCATAAAGAGTATTCCAGCAGATACAAATTACGTTAATATGATGCCTATATTAGAAATAGTTATTATATGTATTTCACTATACATAATTAGAACATTGAGGTACATATATATGATTTAGTTGTAACATGTGTCCTGCCTGATACACAATATATGGTATCTGACACTAAAACAACAATACATGAGCAAAGCCTTTTACATTTGTATTTCACTTCAATGTGATGTTATATTACACCAACTCTTATAGATGTTCAAACTTCAAACAGCTGCAATACCATAACTATTTTCTCAAATGCATACAATACAGCCTTGATGTTATATTTTAAAGGTAAGTGCTGCCCAGATATATGTGTAGTAGTCAGCTGGCCACTACAGGCTGTCTCAGCCCCAAACTAAACATTATATTATTCACAGCCAAATAAAGTCAGCTGGTTCTATCCACAATCTGTGACAATTTGGTCCAATCATTAAGATTATCTAATTAACACATGCTTTTCATTAGGACAAACTAACAAGTTACATGCTCTAAGTATTTAAAGACTACCGGGTTGTTAATTACATGCATGACTTGTCAATTACTATAATTCAATGAAACCGGAGCAAGATTCCAGACCATTTCTCAGTAATATGAACAGAGTTGGAGAATAGACCTCCAGTCCAGTTCATTGAAGAGAAAACAGAACTCCAGTCCAGTTCATTGTAGAGAAAACAGAACTCTACACCAGTTCTCTGCAGAGAAAACAGAAAACAGAACTCCAGTCCAGTTCTCTGTAGAGAAAACAGAAATCCAGTCCAGTTCTCTATCTATTAATATTCTCTATAGGAGACTCCATAGACTCACTCTGTCTTCTATAGGAGACTCCATAGACTTACTCTGTCTTCATAGAGACTCTAGTCTCATTATTCTCTATAATAGACTCCATAGACTCACTCTGTCTTCTATAGGAGACTCCATAGACTTACTCTGTCTTCCATAGGAGACTCCATAGTCTCATTATTCTCTATAATAGACTCCATAGACTCACTCTGTCTTCTATAGGAGACTCCATAGACTCATTATTCTCTATCATAGAGTCCATAGGCTCACTCTATTCTCTATAGGAGACTCCATAGACTCACTCTGTCTTCTATAGGAGACTCCATAGACTCACTCTGTCTTCTATAGGAGACTCCATAGTCTCATTATTCTCTATAATAGAGTCCATAGACTCACTCTGTCTTCTATAGGAGACTCCATAGACTCATTATTCTCTATCATAGAGTCCATAGACTCACTCTGTCTTCTATAGGAGACTCCATAGACTCACTCTGTCTTCTATAGGAGACTCCATAGACTCATTATTCTCTATCATAGACTCCATAGACTCACTCTGTCTTCTATAGGAGACTCCATAGACTCACTCTGTCTTCTATAGGAGACTCCATAGACTCACTCTGTCTTCTATAGGAGACTCCATAGTCTCATTATTCTCTATAATAGACTCCATAGACTCACTCTGTCTTCTATAGGAGACTCCATAGACTCACTCTGTCTTCTATAGGAGACTCCATAGACTCATTATTCTCTATCATACAGTCCATAGACTAATTCTGTCTTCTATAGGAGACTCCATAGACTCATTATTCTCTGTCATAGAGTCCATAGGCTCACTCTGTCTTCTATAGGAGACTCCATAGACTCACTCTGTCTTCTATAGGAGACTCCATAGACTTACTCTGTCTTCCATAGGAGACTCCATAGTCTCATTATTCTCTATAATAGACTCCATAGACTCACTTTGTCTTCTATAGGAGACTCCATAGACTCACTCTGTCTTCTATAGGAGACTCCATAAACTCATTATTCTCTGTCATAGACTCCCATAGACTCACTCTGTCTTCTATATAGGAGACTCCATAGACTCACTCTGTCTTCTATAGGAGACTCCATAGGCTCACTCTGTCTTCTATATAGGAGACTCCATAGACTCACTCTGTCTTCTATAGGAGACTCCATAGACTCACTCTGTCTTCTATATAGGAGACTCCATAGACTCACTCTGTCTTCTATAGGAGACTCCATAGACTCATTATTCTCTATCATAGAGTCCATAGACTCACTCTGTCTTCTATAGGAGACTCCATAGACTCACTCTGTCTTCTATAGGAGACTCCATAGACTCACTCTGTCTTCTATAGGAGACTCCATAGACTCATTATTCTCTATCATACAGTCCATAGACTAATTCTGTCTTCTATAGGAGACTCCATAGACTCATTATTCTCTGTCATAGAGTCCATAGACTCACTCTGTCTTCTATAGGAGACTCCATAGACTCACTCTGTCTTCTATAGGAGACTCCATAGACTCACTCTGTCTTCTATAGGAGACTCCATAGACTTACTCTGTCTTCCATAGGAGACTCCATAGTCTCATTATTCTCTATAATAGACTCCATAGACTCACGCTGTCTTCTATAGGAGACTCCATAGACTCACTACTCTGTCTTCTATAGGAGACTCCATAGTCTCATTATTCTCTATAATAGACTCCATAGACTCACTCTGTCTTCTATAGGAGACTCCATAGACTCACTCTGTCTTCTATAGGAGACTCCATAGGCTCACTCTGTCTTCTATATAGGAGACTCCATAGACTCACTCTGTCTTCTATAGGAGACTCCATAGTCTCATTATTCTCTATCATAGACTCCATAGACTCACTCTGTCTTCTATAGGAGACTCCATAGACTCACTCTGTCTTCTATAGGAGACTCCATAGTCTCACTTATTCTTCTATATAGACTCCATAGACTCACTCTGTCTTCTATAGGAGACTCCATAGACTCACTCTGTCTTCTATAGACTCCATAGACTCACTCTGTCTTCTATAGGAGACTCCATAGACTCACTCTGTCTTCTATAGGAGACTCCATAGACTCACTCTGTCTTCTATAGGAGACTCCATAGACTCACTCTGTCTTCTATAGGAGACTCCATAGACTCACTCTGTCTTCTATAGGAGACTACATAGACTCACTCTGTCTTCTATAGGAGACTCCATAGACTCACTCTGTCTTCTATATAGGAGACTCCATAGACTCACTCTGTCTTCTATAGGAGACTCCATAGACTCACTCTGTCTTCTATAGGAGACTCCATAGACTCATCTATTCTTCTATAGGAGACTCCATAGACTCACTCACTCTGTCTTCTTTATAGGAGACTCCATAGACTCACTCTGTCTTCTATAGGAGACTCCATAGACTCACTCTGTCTTCTATAGGAGACTCCATAGTCTCATTATTCTCTATAATAGACTCCATAGACTCACTCTGTCTTCTATAGGAGACTCCATAGACTCACTCTGTCTTCTATAGGAGACTCCATAGACTCACTCTGTCTTCTATAGGAGACTCCATAGACTCACTCTGTCTTCTATAGGAGACTCCATAGACTCATTATTCTCTATCATAGAGTCCATAGGCTCACTCTGTCTTCTATAGGAGACTCCATAGACTCACTCTGTCTTCTATAGGAGACTCCATAGACTCACTCTGTCTTCTATAGGAGACTCCATAGTCTCATTATTCTCTATAATAGACTCCATAGACTCACTCTGTCTTCTATAGGAGACTCCATAGACTCACTCTGTCTTCTATAGGAGACTCCATAGACTCACTCTGTCTTCTATAGGAGACTCCATAGACTCACTCTGTCTTCTATAGGAGACTCCATAGTCTCATTATTCTCTATCATAGAGTCCATAGACTAATTCTGTCTTCTATAGGAGACTCCATAGACTCATTATTCTCTATCATAGAGTCCAATAGACTCACTCTGTCTTCTATAGGAGACTCCATAGACTCACTCTGTCTTCTATAGGAGACTCCATAGACTCACTCTGTCTTCTATAGGAGACTCCATAGACTCATTATTCTCTATCATAGACTCCATAGACTCACTCTGTCTTCTATAGGAGACTCCATAGACTCATTATTCTCTATCATAGAGTCCATAGACTCACTCTGTCTTCTATAGGAGACTCCATAGACTCACTCTGTCTTCTATAGGAGACTCCATAGACTCACTCTGTCTTCTATAGGAGACTCCATAGACTCACTCTGTCTTCTATAGGAGACTCCATAGTCTCATTATTCTCTATCATAGACTCCATAGACTCACTCTGTCTTCTATAGGAGACTCCATAGACTCACTCTGTCTTCTATAGGAGACTCCATAGTCTCATTATTCTCTATAATAGACTCCATAGACTCACTCTGTCTTCTATAGGAGACTCCATAGACTCATTATTCTCTATCATAGAGTCCATAGGCTCACTCTGTCTTCTATAGGAGACTCCATAGACTCACTCTGTCTTCTATAGGAGACTCCATAGACTCACTCTGTCTTCTATAGGAGACTCCATAGACTCATTATTCTCTATCAAGAGTCCATAGACTCAATCTGTCTTCTATAGGAGACTCCATAGACTAATTCTGTCTTCTATAGGAGACTCCATAGACTCACTCTGTCTTCTATAGGAGACTCCATAGACTCAATTCTGTCTTCTATAGGAGACTCCATAGACTCACTCTGTCTTCTCTATAGGAGACTCCATAGACTCACTCTGTCTTCTATAGGAGACTCCATAGTCTCATTATTCTCTATCATAGAGTCCACAGACTCACTCTGTCTTCTATAATAGACTCCATAGACTCACTCTGTCTTCTATAGGAGACTCCATAGTCTCATTATTCTCTATCATAGAGTCCATAGGCTCACTCTGTCTTCTATAGGAGACTCCATAGTCTCATTATTCTCTATCATAGAGTCCATAGACTCACTCTGTCTTCTATAGGAGACTCCATAGACTCATTATTCTCTATCATAGAGACTCCATAGACTCACTCTGTCTTCTATAGGAGACTCCATAGACTCACTCTGTCTTCTATAGGAGACTCCATAGACTCATTATTCTCTATCATAGAGTCCATAGACTAACTCTGTCTTCTATAGGAGACTCCATAGACTCATTATTCTCTATCATAGAGTCCATAGACTCACTCTGTCTTCTATAGGAGACTCCATAGACTCACTCTGTCTTCTATAGGAGACTCCATAGACTCACTCTGTCTTCTATAGGAGACTCCATAGACTCACTCTGTCTTCTATAGGAGACTCCATAGTCTCATTATTCTCTATAATAGACTCCATAGACTCACTCTGTCTTCTATAGGAGACTCCATAGACTCACTCTGTCTTCTATAGGAGACTCCATAGTCTCATTATTCTCTATAATAGAGTCCATAGACTCACTCTGTCTTCTATAGGAGACTCCATAGACTCACTCTGTCTTCTATAGGAGACTCCATATACTCATTATTCTCTATAATAGAGTCCATAGACACACTCTGTCTTCTATAGGAGACTCCATAGACTCACTTTGTCTTCTATAGGAGACTCCATAGACTTACTCTGTCTTCCATAGGAGACTCCATAGTCTCATTATTCTCTGTCATAGAGTCCATAGACTCACTCTGTCTTCTATAGGAGACTCCATAGACTCACTCTGTCTTCTATAGGAGACTCCATAGACTCACTCTGTCTTCTATAGGAGACTCCATAGTCTCATTATTCTCTATAATAGAGTCCATAGACTCACTCTGTCTTCTATAGGAGACTCCATAGACACACTCTGTCTTCTATAGGAGACTCCATAGACTCACTCTGTCTTCTATAGGAGACTCCATAGACTCATTATTCTCTATAATAGAGTCCATAGACTCACTCTGTCTTCTATAGGAGACTCCATAGACTCACTCTGTCTTCTATAGGAGACTCCATAGTCTCATTATTCTCTATAATAGAGTCCATAGACTCACTCTGTCTTCTATAGGAGACTCCATAGACTCACTCTGTCTTCTATAGGAGACTCCATATACTCATTATTCTCTATAATAGAGTCCATAGACTCACTCTGTCTTCTATAGGAGACTCCATAGTCTCATTATTCTCTATAATAGAGTCCATAGACTCACTTTGTCTTCTATAGGAGACTCCATAGACACACTTTGTCTTCTATAGGAGACTCCATAGTCTCATTATTCTCTATAATAGAGTCCATAGACTCACTCTGTCTTCTATAGGAGACTCCATAGTCTCATTATTCTCTATAATAGAGTCCATAGACACACTCTGTCTTCTATAGGAGACTCCATATACTCATTATTCTCTATAATAGAGTCCATAGACACACTCTGTCTTCTATAGGAGACCCCAGAAGGGAGACTCCACTGTTAATCTCTGTAATGGGTTCACGGTATCCTTACCAGTTCCTGTGAGGCGAAGGCTGGTGAGGTTGGATCCACAGTCGAATCATAGCAGTAGTCAAATGTAAATGTTTTAACTTTCTCTCGACTGTCTCCAAACTCTGACTGACTTTCAACCTAGAGGGACAGATAAACAAAATACAAATAAAAAAATATGTCCAACAGGGGGTATATATTGACATAAGATAGATATAAGATCAATTTTCCTGGCTAGGATTATTGGTTATCCATGCACCTGGTACAGGTACATATAGTTACTGTTAGATTCTATTCTAAATATCTGCTACACACCTTAACATTGGTAATAAAGAGTGCACAGTAATTTATATAATTCTAACAGAAATTGGATCAGTTGTGAATTCTGTGATATGCTGTGGCCACTGTGGTCACAGTTTGTGAAATCTTAAATGTCGTCACTCCCTGTCCGACACGAGCTCCATCATATACAATAGTATTGCGATGTCTTGTATACCAAACTTGGTTCTGCGTCGGTGAAGCAAAGCAACTTTTGTCTATATATTTTACTCAAATTATTTCAATAGTAGTGTGTCAGACTTATTAGGTGGAAAATATTGTCTGAAACACAATCAACTCTTGGATGATTATATTTCTTTAACTAATGTGACACCAGGTATGGCAATCAAATAATAGACATATTTTACCAAATAATTATGAAGCTATATGATCTGAAATTTCAACGGTATCAATATAATTGAATATGTAACAATGTCATGGAATTTTGTGACTTTTTGTCAATTTGTTTTATGTTTCACAAATTAATTAAGGAATGTAGAAAATATATAACAGTTAGACATACTGTGACCTACATTAATATTGATCAAGTCATTGTGACCTATGCTGTGTCATTGTGACCTATTTAATATCAACTTTCATTCTGACCTACATTTTTAATGTCAACTGTGTAATTGTGACATATATATATTGACATTGATTGTGTCATTGTGACCTATATTACATCAACAGTACTAGTGTAATTGTGACCTTTTTTAAATGAACACATATAATGAGTAAATTGACCTTATATATTTACAATTATAAAAGTCATATAGTATAGCGACTCCAAGAAAGGAGGAAGGTGTGTCCAAAAAAGGGAAAACATACCTATAGGATTGAAGGTCAATAAATGATTTATATATTATGTATTTCTGGGATATGACCAGTTGTACTTCTGTAACAGGAGAGGAAAAAATGTAGCAATCAGACCGGAATTTGAACCCGGGACCTCAGCTCCGACCCAGTCCAATATCCCACCACATTTCTATAGATTTGGTCTTCAAAAGAGAAAATTATTAAAAAAATATGTCACAGTACCATACTTTGGTCAGAAACCTTCAACCTGTTTTTAAAGGGACACATTTCAACACTCTCCGACTGATGATGATGACTGCAGTTCACTTCCTATCTCAGTTTTACAGAAGGAATGTTTTAGTGATATAAAGGAAGTGTACAAATACGATACTGTATGTCTGTCATTTGATATGTTTTTGCTCTCTCATCCCTAATATACCAATGTAAATATGAACAAATTCCAGTAAGACAATATTAAGATCTATAAAAAAGCATGACATTTCTTTTATTGAGTGTCGATAATGTAAGCCAATCAGATTATAATTTACAAAGACACAGATTTGTAAGACCGGTATCAATGTCATACCCAATACATATATTCAAACTGCCGAAGCATGAGTGACCTGAGTGTTTTATTACCAGTGAGCTTGTAATTGACACCCAACATCTGTCGTATTCAGAGAATTAATGATATAAATTATTTGTATTTGTAACCTTTTGATATGTATATTATTTTGAGAAAAGTTCTTTATATTCCGATGATATATTTCTAGTGTTGTATGACATATTCAACTATTTGATACCTCTGTGCTGTACACTGTGTATTAGAGCTAACCTCATTTTTTATCACTATTAATCGTCAACATTTTCCTATGCCAGGTTTTAAACCATTATCATGAAATATGCTCCAGATGATTTTGACCAATGAAACATTGATATAAGTTTACCAGATTACAATGCCATAGTTATACATATCATCTGGTCTAATGATAGTGGTGGAGACGGTCACAATTATATGCCAAGGTGCCATAATTGACAAGATTTTGTCTTTTTGATGTAGCAGTGCAGACAATTTAATTTTCTATGCTATCCAGGGATCTCTGTGACATAGTAATCTGTGAATGAATAGGGTGTGTAGATTGACAACTACTATAAACCCCTGCTAGCACCCTACAATGGACACTAACTGCCTATCAAATCCTATCTCATTGATAGACTGTCGCAAATCTTTTAATCACTAAATATTTAAACACATTTTTTATTTGCTTGTTGATTTCCATTCTTTGACTTATCTCAACAGTAAGCTTGTGTAATCGTCAACCCTTTTATCCCATATCAAAAGGAAAAAAATGGGTTTTGTTAAATTCTTACAATTGCAATTTGGAATTTTGTTATTTGTTATATAGCAATATGTTCTGAATAGGATAATAACAATAGCAGATAGCCTTCACATTCACACCAACACAATACAACCATTTACAGTTATGATGGAACATGTATACAGTATGTGCTGAGTATAATCAAATTATAGTAGGATCAGGGCGTTATAACTGGGTAGCGACAAAATATAACTATAACTGGACTAGTGCCAATAGGGCAAAGGTTTGGTCACATCAGGAGTGTTGACACACTGTTTGTAGAGGCGATATACAGGTATGGTGCTATATCGGTACTCGATCCAGATAAAAGATCAATAAAAGTATTTTTAAGTATACATACTTGTACCGTCCTTTATTCCATTATTACTGTATATGCATGTCTATGCCAATTTTTTACTTTTACATATTTCACTCAGCTTAAAACTTCTTTAATGAAAATATGATACTCCATGAGAATTAGTTATGTCATTACTTGTCATCTACAATTACATTCTGTAACACATGAAATAAATGGTTGAAGTAAAATTGACTGACAATGCAACGAGGTAAAATGAAAACATTTTAATAGGTTTATATATCCACAAAGAAGTTTTAGCTTCTGAAAGCCAAACAGGAAGCAGTCAAGTATAAATGTCTGGACATCCTAAGTACATATCAGATCACTTTCTAGATGAGTAAATTTACTAGCTAAGCCTATAGGGGCTCTTGAGTAACTGATGGAGAAAGGGTCTGTTCAGAGCAATAAGTTTTAGGGCTTGGTGAATACAGAGTTATTCATTAACAACATAATTTATATTCGTTTTCTTCCTTTTTCTATGTCTATGCCAATTTTTTTTTCATCTTTATCTGGATCTGTGCACCTGTGAGTACCTCTAGGCCCAGATCCCGGTCTTTCCCCCTTTCTCACTTATAATAATATACTTGTTGGATGTACATTTATAGACTGGCATACAAAGTAAATTACCATTTCAGAATATTACTTTTCTATATACTTTTCCACAATAATCTTTAATTACATTGTATTTATTTATTCTAACATAATAAATTTACTGTTTCCGTTACCTAGTAGAGCCATCTAAATAGTTAATATAGAATATAAATCAGTATGACAAATGTATCACATTGTGATGTCATCAACTGATGATTCTGTATGAAATTGACCTACCTTGATATTCTCAACACTTATTGTATCGCCATTAACATCCACAATAAACTTAGCATTTTTCTCTCGCTCCCTGTAAACAGAAACACAGAATTAAACATAATATGCACATTAGCACGACAAAAAGCTGTCTGCATATTTCTGAACATTCGTAACTTATCGCGTTGTACAAACTCTCGAAAATGCTGCAAAGAACTTACTTTTCGCTCAGAGGTCTCACCCTCACCGCTACTTTCACGTTAGACATAGTTCCTAGCCAGGTTCATCCATTTTCTAACCAATTCATGCACAAATATTCCATGTTTTGTCAGGCATTTAGTCCATACACACAAACCGAACGCTACACAGCGCTGCACATGTAGTTCTGAAGTATGTGTAAACTCTGTCAAACTATCTCAGGCAGGCCGGGGTCACGGTTCATACGTCAGCCAATCACAGACACGTTCACAGCTGTCACAACCTATCAGGCGGGATCTTACAAATAGAGATATGACCCACGTGTAGTGTAGTACAATATTATTGACAATACCCAATACAACAAAATCAATGTTGAACTGTCCAACACGAGTTAACCCCTCTTAGAGGTTTTGTACATATCTGCCTAAGCTTAAGCGTAGAAATAGGCGGAGTGATGTAATGTAGGCAAAAAAACTAGTTGGGCCTAAGCATACTTACATTTTTGTACGTACATGTACAGTACAGTATGGATTGTATTTAGAAATCTACTAAAAATCATGTTTCTGAGCCTTTTATTTGTCCCAAGAAAGCTTTCAACATAAACATATCTTAACAACAAGAGGCCCAGAGGGCCTGTATCGCTCACCTGTTTTTTGGTGTTTTTTCTTTTTTCTTTTTTTTTTTTTTTTTTGTAATTATCACAACGACTCTTACAATTAGAAAATTAGTAAAATTGACTCCAAAATTTTGAAACACAACCATATCATGATGCTATATACATGTATACCATACAAATATGCTATCCAATACAAAGGTTCAGATAGGAAGTAATTTATTTATATGAAAATAGTAGCCTAATTGACCTTTTTGGCCCCGCATTTAAGGCCCCAGGTAGTCAGCCCTATCATTTGTACAATTTTGAATCCTCACCCTACAAGGATGCTACCATTGCATTATGAGCGTAATGCCATGTTTAGTTGCAGAGGAAAAGTTGTTTATATGGACCCCTTTGACCCCACCCCTCAGGCCCTCGGGGGATCAGCCCCATCATTTGCACAATTTTGAATCCCCACCCTATAAAGATGCTACAATTGCATTATGAATGCTATTCCATGCTTAGTTTCAGAGAAGAAGTCGTTTAAATGGAAACAGCCAAATTGACCCCTTTTGACCCCGCCCCTCAGGCCCCCAGGGGGTCAGCCCCATCATTTGTACAATTTTGAATCCCCACCCTATAAGGATGCTACCATTGCATTTTGGGTGCTATCCCATGCTTACTTTCAGAGAAGAAGTCGTTAAAATGGAAATAGCCAAATTGACCCCTTTTGACTCCGCCCCTCAGGCGCCCAGAGGGACAGCCCCATCATTTGTACAATTTTGAATCCCCACCCTATAAGGATGCTACCATTGCATTTTGGGTGCTATCCCATGCTTACTTTCAGAGAAGAAGTCGTTTAAATGGAAATAGCCAAATTGACCCCTTTTGGCCCCGCCCCTCAGGCCCCTGTGGGGTCAGCCCCATCATTTGTACAATTTTCAGTTAGTAACCCATAAGGATGCTACCAGTCAAATTTTGTTGAAATCGGACCAGCGGTTATGGAGAAGAAGTCGATTGTTGACGGACGGACGGACGGACGGACGGACGGACGGACGGACGGACGACGGATGACGGACGCCGGACGCCACGGTATGGCATAAGCTCACCTTGGTCCTTCGGACCAGGTGAGCTAATAATGTTATAAAATGGGACAAACGATGTTAAAAAGTAATGTAGACTACATTGCAAAACGGTCATGATTGTTTTCTGATTTGTGGAAAGTGTTCCTATTAGAAATTAGTATGATAGTAATGATTCTTGTCAGCGTCTGGCCATCGGCAGACCACCTTTCTTTCTTTGTCCAATACAAAAATTATGAAAATTGTGTAAGGGAAAATAGATTATCTAATCTGATAGATAATGCATAAAAATCAAAACTTATATCTTAAATAGTTAATTAAGATTTTTATTGGTCCTATAATAAAATTAAAATAGGTGCCTCCCACCCTTTTCTTTGCTTCATGCCTCTATAAACGTTCAGAGTTTTTAGGTAGGCATCGCAATCTTTGTAACTTTAATTCAAAATATGACATTAGTTGAAAGGGGGAAGTTGGAGGGGGAAGTTGGAGGGGGGTGGGGCAAAGGCCCCCACGGTGGCCTCAGGCCAGTGCTTCTGAGAGGGCGAAGGCCAAGACGAGGGGAAGAGCACGAGAGTGGGGTGGTAGCCCCCTTCTCGTAAGGGGGTAATGGAGGGGTCTCTCCCAGAAAATTTTGATATTCTTGATGCATTTAGGTGGCATTTGCTACCATCATCAGATGGTGGGCTTTTCAAATTGGCAGTTGATGTTTGTTACTGCTATTTCTCAGAAAGTACTGAGGGGATCTGTCTCAAATTCCATATGTAGGTTCCCCTAGGGCCTTAGGAGTGTCATGCTGATTTTCAGATATATCTGAAAAAAACAATATAGCCGCCAGGCAGCAATCTTGGATTTTGGAAGTTGATATTTGTTACTGCTAATTCTCATAGAGTACGTAAGGAATCTGTCTTAGTCTGTGTAATGTAAAGTGTGTAAATTGTGTGATAGTTGTACCCAGACTGTGTAATGTAAAGTGTGTGATAGTTGTACCCAGACTGTGTAATGTAAATTGTGTGATAGTTGTACCCAGACTGTGTAATGTAAATTGTGTGATAGTTGTACCCAGACTGTGTAATGTAAATTGTGTGATAGTTGTACCCAGACTGTGTAATGTAAAGTGTGTGATAGTTGTACCCAGACTGTGTAATGTAAATTGTGTGATAGTTGTACCAAGACTGTGTAATGTAATTGTAAGTTGTACCAAGACTGTGTAATGTAAATTGTGTGATAGTTGTACCAGACTGTGTAATGTAAATTGTGTGATAGTTGTACCCAGACTGTGTAATGTAAATTATGTATGAGTGATAGTTGTACCCAGACTGTGTAATGTGTAAATTGTGTGATAGTTGTACCCAGACTGTGTAATGTAAATTGTGTGATAGTTGTACCCAGACTGTGTAATGTAAATTGTGTGATAGTTGTACCCAGACTGTGTAATGTAAATTGTGTGATAGTTGTACCCAGACTGTGTAATGTAAATTGTGTGATAGTTGTACCCAGACTGTGTAATGTAAATTGTGTGATAGTTGTACCCAGACTGTGTAATGTAAAGTGTGTGATAGTTGTACCCAGACTGTGTAATGTAAATTGTGTGATAGTTGTACCCAGACTGTGTAATGTAAATTGTGTGATAGTTGTACCCAGACTGTGTAATGTAAATTGTGTGTGATAGTTGTACCCAGACTGTGTAATGTAAATTGTGTGATAGTTGTACCCAGACTGTGTAAAATTGTATAGTTGTACCCAGACTGTGTAATGTAATTGTGTGATAGTTGTACCCAGACTGTGTAATGTAAATGTGTGTAGTGTGCCTAGACTGTGTAATGTAAAGTGTGTGGTAGTTGTACCGAGACTGTGTAAGGTAAATTGTGTGATAGTTGTACCCAGACTGTGTAATGTAAATTGTGTGATAGTTGTACCCAGACTGTGTAATGTAAATTGTGTGATAGTTGTACCCAGACTGTGTAATGTAAAGTGTGTGATAGTTGTACCCAGACTGTGTAATGTAAATTGTGTGATAGTTGTACCCAGACTGTGTAATGTAAATTGTGTGATAGTTGTACCCAGACTGTGTAATGTAAATTGTGTGATAGTTGTACCCAGACTGTGTAATGTAAATTGTGTGATAGTTGTACCCAGACTGTGTAATGTAAATTGTGTGATAGTTGTACCCAGACTGTGTAATGTAAAGTGTGTGATAGTTGTACCCAGACTGTGTAATGTAAAGTGTGTGATAGTTGTACCCAGACTGTGTAATGTAAGTGTGTGATAGTTGTACCCAGACTGTGTAATGTAAAGTGTGTGATAGTTGTACCCAGACTGTGTAATGTAAATTGTGTGATAGTTGTACCCAGACTGTGTAATGTAAAGTGTGTGATAGTTGTACCCAGACTGTGTAATGTAAATTGTGTGATAGTTGTACCCAGACTGTGTAATGTAAATTGTGTGATAGTTGTACCCAGACTGTGTAATGTAAAGTGTGTGATAGTTGTACCCAGACTGTGTAATGTAAATTGTGTGATAGTTGTACCCAGACTGTGTAATGTAAATTGTGTGATAGTTGTACCCAGACTGTGTAATGTAAATGTGTGATAGTTGTACCCAGACTGTGTAAAAAGTGTGATAGTTGTACCCAGACTGTGTAATGTAAATGTGTGTGATAGTTGTACCCAGACTGTGTAATGTAAATTGTGTGATAGTTGTACCCAGACTGTGTAATGTAAAGTGTGTGATAGTTGTACCCAGACTGTGTAATGTAAAAATTGTGTGATAGTTGTACCCAGACTGTGTAAATGTAAACCCAACTTGTGTGTGATAGTTGTACCCAGACTGTGTAATGTAAATTGTGTGATAGTTGTACCCAGACTGTGTAATGTAAATTGTGTGATAGTTGTTACCCAGACTGTGTAATGTAAAGTGTGTGATAGTTGTACCCAGACTGTGTAATGTAAATTGTGTGATAGTTGTACCCAGACTGTGTAATGTAAATTGTGTGATAGTTGTACCCAGACTGTGTAATGTAAAGTGTGTGATAGTTGTACCCAGACTGTGTAATGTAAATTGTGTGATAGTTGTACCCAGACTGTGTAATGTAAATTGTGTGATAGTTGTACCCAGACTGTCTAATGTAAAGTGTGTGTGTTAGTGTGTAGTTGTACCCAGACTGTGTAATGTAAAGTGTGTGATAGTTGTACCCAGACTGTGTAATGTAAATTGTGTGATAGTTGTACCCAGACTGTGTAATGTAAATTGTGATAGTTGTATTCAGACTGTGTAATGTAAATTGTGTGATAGTTGTACCCAGACTGTGTAATGTAAAGTGTGTGATAGTTGTACCCAGACTGTGTAATGTAAATTGTGTGATAGTTGTACCCAGACTGTGTAATGTAAAGTGTGTGATAGTTGTACCCAGACTGTGTAATGTAAATTGTGTGATAGTTGTACCCAGACTGTGTAATGTAAATTGTGTGTGATAGTTGTACCCAGACTGTGTAATGTAAATTGTGTGATAGTTGTACCCAGACTGTGTAATGTAAAGTGTGTGATAGTTGTACCCACACTGTGTAATGTAAATTGTGTGATAGTTGTACCCAGACTGTGTAATGTAAATTGTGTGATAGTTGTACCCAGACTGTGTAATGTAAATTGTGTGATAGTTGTACCCAGACTGTGTAATGTAAATTGTTGTGTGATAGTTGTACCCAGACTGTGTAATGTAAATTGTGTGATAGTTGTACCCAGACTGTGTAATGTAAATTGTGTGATAGTTGTACCCAGACTGTGTAATGTAAATTGTGTGATAGTTGTACCCAGACTGTGTAATGTAAATTGTGTGATAGTTGTACCCAGACTGTGTAATGTAAAGTGTGTGATAGTTGTACCCAGACTGTGTAATGTAAATTGTGTGATAGTTGTACCCAGACTGTGTAATGTAAATTGTGTGATAGTCGTGCCCAGATTGTGTAATGTAAAGTGTGTGATAGTTGTACCCAGACTGTGTAATGTAAATTGTGAACCTGCCTTTTATGTAAATACTTAGAGGGTTTAATTGCTATATTTTATTGTTTGTGGTATAACTACTGGTGTATAATATCGCTATTCAGCAACAGCTAAAAGTATCTACTTTTAAACTATGTTAAATAAGCACCACAAATCACAAAACAAATGTTCAATTTAAACAACAGAAATTTATTGTATTGAGATGCTTTAATAATGAGATTTCATCTCCATGTAGTTTTATAGATATTTTAACATAGTGAACAATATATTGCAATATTTTTTTAGATAAATATTTTAAAGGATTTCAACGTTCTACACAACATACTATACATCCACAACCAGTGAAGACTTCCTGATCAAAGGGAAACAACTCTGTCACAATAAAAAGTATACACCACAACTACTAGTTGTAAAACCTAAGTGTAGAATAATCACTACCATAATCATCTAATGAATCACCTAATTTTGTTACTATGCATTAAATCTACTATTGATAGAAAAGATAATAAAAATGGATAAAATTCCTATATATTGTAAAATGATTTCTTTGCAGCAATTATCTAAGACTATTCTACATCGTAGCTATTCGTTAAATCTTATCTGGGAATATTGTATATATGGTAGCTATATTGGAGGTTTGATCTGGGAATATTCTATATGGTAGCTATATTGGAGGTATGATCTGTGAATATTCTATATGGTAGCTATATTGGAGGTATGATCTGTGAATATTCTATATGGTAGCTATATTGGAGGTTTGATCTGGGAATAATCTATATGGTAGCTATATTGGAGGTATGATCTGGGAATATTCTATATGGTAGCTATATTGGAGGTTTGATCTGGGAATATTGTATATATGGTAGCTATATTGGAGGTTTGATCTGGGAATAATCTATATGGTAGCTATATTGGAGGTATGATCTGGGAATATTCTATATGGTAGCTATATTGGAGGTTTGGTCTGGGAATATTGTATATATGGTAGCTATATTATATTGGAGGTTTGATCTGGGAATATTCTATATGGTAGCTATATTGGAGGTTTGATCTGTGAATATTCTATATGGTAGCTATATTGGAGGTTTGATCTGTGAATATTCTATATGGTAGCTATATTGGAGGTTTGATCTGGGAATATTCTATATGGTAGCTATATTGAAGGTTTGATCTGGGAATATTCTATATATGGTAGCTATATTGGAGGTTTGATCTGTGAATATTCTATATGGTAGCTATATTGAAGGTTTGATCTGGGAATAATCTATATGGTAGCTATATTGGAGGTATGATCTGGGAATATTCTATATGGTAGCTATATTGGAGGTTTGATCTGTGGATATTCTATATGGTAGCTATATTGGAGGTTTGATCTGGGAATATTCTATATGGTAGCTATATTGGAGGTATGATCTGTGAATATTCTATATGGTAGCTATATTGGAGGTTTGATCTGGGAATATTCTATATGGTAGCTATATTGGAGGTATGATCTGTGGATATTCTATATGGTAGCTATATTGGAGGTTTGATCTGGGAATATTCTATATGGTAGCTATATTGGAGGTATGATCTGTGGATATTCTATATGGTAGCTATATTGGAGGTTTTTATCTGGGAATATTCTATATGGTAGCTATATTGGAGGTATGATCTGGGAATATTCTATATGGTAGCTATATTGGAGGTTTGATCTGGGAATATTCTATATGGTAGCTATATTGGAGGTTTGATCTGGGAATATTCTATATGGTAGCTATATTGGAGGTTTGATCTGTGAATATTCTATATGGTAGCTATATTGGAGGTTTGATCTGGGAATATTCTATATGGTAGCTATATTGGAGGTATGATCTGGGAATATTCTATATGGTAGCTATATTGGAGGTTTGATCTGTGGATATTCTATATGGTAGCTAAATTGGAGGTTTGATCTGTGGATATTCTATATGGTAGCTATATTGAAGGTTTGATCTGGGAATATTCTATATGGTAGCTATATTGGAGGTTTGGTCTGGGAATATTCTATATGGTAGCTATATTGGAGGTTTGGTCTGGGAATATTCTATATGGTAGCTATATTGGAGGTATGATCTGGGAATATTCTATATGGTAGCTATATTGAAGGTTTGATCTGGGAATATTCTATATGGTAGCTATATTGGAGGTATGATCTGGGAATATTCTATATGGTAGCTATATTGGAGGTATGATCTGGGAATATTCTATATGGTAGCTTTATTGGAGGTACGATGATCTGGGAATATTCTATATGGTAGCTATATTGGAGGTATGATCTGGGAATAATCTATATGGTAGCTATATTGAAGGTATGATCCAAGAATAATCTATATGGCAGCTATATTGGAGATTTGATCTGGGAATATTTTACATGGTAGCTATATTTGAGGTTTGAGCTGGGAATATTCTACAGAAATTCTACAAGAATTTATTTTTACAAGAAAGTCTGATAGATTGCACTATATAATCATGAAAAAAATTCCACAAAGAAAAGTAGTATCTACATTGCATGTACATGAAGACAATACACACAGCAGATGTATACAAGCATTCAAGTGTGCTATACCACACACAATATATCCACTTAAATACTTTGGTGTAGGGTGTTGCTTGGTGAATGCTTCAATCAATTATCATTATAACAAGCACCAATATATCTATTGTGGTTCTAAGTATATCTGGGAGATTAAATAATTCAATTCTGACTTATTCGAAAACTTTTAAAACATCCATTTGTAAAATAACAAAGTATTTGAAACAAAGAGATTTTCAAAATTCACTACCAAAAATTGCATGAAAGCAGACTTAGTTTCCATAGAAACAGTTTCTGTATGTTGCTAAGGCAACACATTTTGTACTAATAGTTTTATATATTGACCTTAATTGTAACAGAGTATTTACCAGTACACACAATAAAGAATAGAGTAATCTGCCTTGTGCCACACTCTGTGGCAGGTCTATAATGTACTTCAGTACACAATTATTACAGAGTTTACAACTAATAAGTGATCATCATGTAAATAAAATTGTACAAATATAACATAAAAATAATAGAAGAAAGCATACAACAATGTAAATATCTATAAAAATTATAACAAAGGGAAAATAAAAAAACAGATTTCAAAACTAACAA
Organism: Argopecten irradians; assembly: GCF_041381155.1. Classification (NCBI taxonomy): domain Eukaryota; kingdom Metazoa; phylum Mollusca; class Bivalvia; order Pectinida; family Pectinidae; genus Argopecten; species Argopecten irradians. The sequence goes on along the minus strand of NC_091136.1, from coordinate 70,527,131 downwards.
ATTTCAAAAATTCCCATCATTAAAACAAAAAGTCTAAATGAATAACTAGGAGAGAGATGAAAGTGTCCAATAACACATGTAAGGATGTATACAACGTAAACAAGAAAACATGAATAAAGTACAGCTCGAGTAGATCTCGCATAAAGCTAACAGAACATGTCCATACTTCAGGAAACAATTTACAACTATTCTGATTTTAGTAACACACTTTACTACAAAAATTATAAATAGTATTTGTGTGTGTAAAAGAAAGAAAACAAGAGATTCAAGAGGGATCTTTGCGCCCACCAAAGATCTGTGTCAGATGGATCTTTTCTCTACTTTTCAAACTTCAATTATCAAAATCTAAGATGGCGGCCTGTTGGCCATCTTTTTGACCAATCGGTCCCAAAATGCAATATGCACAACTAGGGCCCATTCAAGGGAAACCTAAATATGGAATTTGAGACAGATCCTTGCTGTACTTTCTAGGAAATATATAATGGTAACAACCTTCAACTGTCAAAAATAAAATGGTGACCAGTCAGCCATCTTCTTGTTGCCAAATCGGTCCCAAAGTGCAATAAGCACAACCAGGGCCCAAGGGGACCCTACATATGTAATTTGAGAATGATCCCTTCCGTACTTTCTGAGAAATAGTGGTAACAATTTTTTACTACCAAAATCCAAGATGGCGGCCTGGTGGCCATCTGGTTCCATAATGCTGTAAGCACAACTAGGACCCTAGGGAATCATACATAGGACCCTAGGGAAACATACATAGGACCCTAGGGAAACATACATAGGACCCTAGGGAAACATACATAGGTCCCTAGGGAAACATACATGGGACCCTAGGGAAACCTACATAGGACCCTAGGGAAACATACATAGGACCCTAGGGAAACATACATAGGACCCTAGGGAATCATACATAGGACCCTAGGGAAACATACATAGGACCCTAGGGAAACATACATAGGACCCTAGGGAAACATACATAGGACCCTAGGGAAACATACATAGGACCCTAGGGAAACATACATAGGACCCTAGGGAACATACATAGGACCCTAGGGAAACCTACATAGGACCCTAGGGAAACATACATAGGACCCTAGGGAAACCTACATAGGACCCTAGGGAAACCTACATAGGACCCTAGGGAAACATACATAGGACCCTAGGGAAACCTACATAGGACCCTAGGAAAACCTACATAGGACCCAAGGGAATCATACATAGGACTCTAGGGAAACATACATAGGTCCCTAGGGAAACATACATAGGACCCTAGGGAAACATACATAGGACCCTAGGGAAACATACATAGGACCCTAGGGAAACATAAATAGGACCCTAGGGAAACATACATAGGACCCTAGGGAAACCTACATAGGACCCTAGGGAAACCTACATAGGACCCTAGGGAAACCTACATAGGACCCTGGGGAAACATACATAGGACCCTAGGGAAACCTACATAGGACCCTAGGGAAACATACATAGGACCCTAGGGAAACATACATAGGACCCTAGGGAACCTACATAGGACCCTAGGGAAACATACATAGGACCCTAGGGAAACATACATAGGACCCTAGGGAAACATACACAGGACCCTAGGGAAACCTACATAGGACCCTAGGGAAACATACATAGGACCCTAGGGAAACATACATAGGACCCTAGGGAAACATACATAGGACCCTAGGGAAACCTACATAGGACCCTAGGGAAACATACATAGGACCCTAGGGAAACATACATAGGACCCTAGGGAAACATACATAGGACCCTAGGGAAACATACATAGGACCCTAGGGAAACATACATAGGACCCTAGGGAAACATACATAGGACCCTAGGGAAACATACATAGGACCCTAGGGAAACATACATAGGACCCTAGGGAAACATACATAGGACCCTAGGGAAACATACATAGGACCCTAGGGAAACATACATAGGACCCTAGGGAAACATACATAGGACCCTAGGGAAACATACATAGGACCCTAGGGAAACATACATAGGACCCTAGGGAAACATACATAGGACCCTAGGGAAACATACATAGGACCCTAGGGAAACATACATAGGACCCTAGGGAAACATACATAGGACCCTAGGGAAACCTACATAGGACCCTAGGGAAACATACATAGGACCCTAGGGAAACATACATAGGACCCTAGGGAAACATACATAGGACCCTAGGGAAACATACATAGGACCCTAGGGAAACATACATAGGACCCTAGGGAAAAACATACATAGGACCCTAGGGGAAACATACATAGGACCCTAGGGAAACATACATAGGACCCTAGGGAAACATACATAGGACCCTAGGGAAACCTACATAGGACCCTAGGGAACATACATAGGACCCTAGGGAAACATACATAGGACCCTAGGGAAACATACATAGGACCCTAGGGAAACATACATAGGACCCTAGGGAAACATACATAGGACCCTAGGGAAACATACATAGGACCCTAGGGAAACATACATAGGACCCTAGGGAAACCTACATAGGACCCTAGGGAAACATACATAGGACCCTAGGGAAACTACATAGGACCCTAGGGAAACATACATAGGACCCTAGGGAAACATACATAGGACCCTAGGGAAACATACATAGGACCCTAGGGAAACATACATAGGACCCTAGGGAAACCTACATAGGACCCTAGGGAAACATACATAGGACCCTAGGGAAACATACATAGGACCCTAGGGAAACATACATAGGACCCTAGGGAAACATACATAGGACCCTAGGGAAACCTACATAGGACCCTAGGAAAACCTACATAGGACCCAAGGGAATCATACATAGGACTTTAGGGAAACCTACATAGGACCCTAGGGAAACATACATAGGACCCTAGGGAAACATACATAGGACCCTAGGGAAACATACATAGGACCCTAGGGAAACATACATAGGACCCTAGGGAAACATACATAGGACCCTAGGGAAACATACATAGGACCCTAGGGAAAACATACATAGGACCCTAGGGAAACCTACATAGGACCCTAGGGAAACTTACATAGGACCCTAGGGAAACATACATAGGACCCTAGGGAAACATACATAGGACCCTAGGGAAACCTACATAGGACCCTAGGGAAACTACATAGGACCCTAGGGAAACATACATAGGACCCTAGGGAAACATACATAGGACCCTAGGGAAACATACATAGGACCCTAGGGAAACATACATAGGACCCTAGGGAAACTACATAGGACCCTAGGGAAACATACATAGGACCCTAGGGAAACTACATAGGACCCTAGGGAAAACATACATAGGACCCTAGGGAAACCTACATAGGACCCTAGGGAAACATACATAGGACCCTAGGGAAACATACATAGGACCCTAGGGAAACATACATAGGACCCTAGGGAAACATACATAGGACCCTAGGGAAACATACATAGGACCCTAGGGAAACATACATAGGACCCTAGGGAAACATACATAGGACCCTAGGGAAACATACATAGGACCCTAGGGAAACATACATAGGACCCTAGGGAAAACATACATAGGACCCTAGGGAAACATACATAGGACCCTAGGGAAACATACATAGGACCCTAGGGAAACATACATAGGACCCTAGGGAAACATACATAGGACCCTAGGGAAACCTACATAGGACCCTAGGGAAACATACATAGGACCCTAGGGAAACATACATAGGACCCTAGGGAAACATACATAGGACCCTAGGGAAACATACATAGGACCCTAGGGAAACATACATAGGACCCTAGGGAAACATACATAGGACCCTAGGGAAACATACATAGGACCCTAGGGAAACATACATAGGACCCTAGGGAAACATACATAGGACCCTAGGGAAACATACATAGGACCCTAGGGAAACATACATAGGACCCTAGGGAAACATACATAGGACCCTAGGGAAACATACATAGGACCCTAGGGAAACATACATAGGACCCTAGGGAAACATACATAGGACCCTAGGGAAACATACATAGGACCCTAGGGAAACATACATAGGACCCTAGGGAAACATACATAGGACCCTAGGGAAACATACATAGGACCCTAGGGAAACATACATAGGACCCTAGGGAAACATACATAGGACCCTAGGGAAACATACATAGGACCCTAGGGAAACATACATAGGACCCTAGGGAAACATACATAGGACCCTAGGGAAACATACATAGGACCCTAGGGAAAACATACATAGGACCCTAGGGAAACATACATAGGACCCTAGGGAAACATACATAGGACCCTAGGGAAACATACATAGGACCCTAGGGAAACATACATAGGACCCTAGGGAAACATACATAGGACCCTAGGGAAACATACATAGGACCCTAGGGAAACATACATAGGACCCTAGGGAAACATACATAGGACCCTAGGGAAACATACATAGGACCCTAGGGAAACATAACATAGGACCCTAGGGAAACATACATAGGACCCTAGGGAAACATACATAGGACCCTAGGGAAACATACATAGGACCCTAGGGAAACATACATAGGACCCTAGGGAAACATACATAGGACCCCTAGGGAAACATACATAGGACCCTAGGGAAACATACATAGGACCCTAGGGAAACATACATAGGACCCTAGGGAAACATACATAGGACCCTAGGGAAACATACATAGGACCCTAGGGAAACATACATAGGACCCTAGGGAAACATACATAGGACCCTAGGGAAACCTACATAGGACCCTAGGGAAACATACATAGGACCCTAGGGAAACATACATAGGACCCTAGGGAAACATACATAGGACCCTAGGGAAACATACATAGGACCCTAGGGAAACATACATAGGACCCTAGGGAAACATACATAGGACCCTAGGGAAACATACATAGGACCCTAGGGAAACATACATAGGACCCTAGGGAAAACATACATAGGACCCTAGGGAAACATACATAGGACCCTAGGGAAACATACATAGGACCCTAGGGAAACATACATAGGACCCTAGGGAAACATACATAGGACCCTAGGGAAACATACATAGGACCCTAGGGAAACATACATAGGACCCTAGGGAAACATACATAGGACCCTAGGGAAACATACATAGGACCCTAGGGAAACATACATAGGACCCTAGGAAACATACATAGGACCTAGGGAAACATACATAGGACCCTAGGGAAACATACATAGGACCCTAGGGAAACATACATAGGACCCTAGGGAAACATACATAGGACCCTAGGGAAACATACATAGGACCCTAGGGAAACATACATAGGACCCTAGGGAAACATACATAGGACCCTAGGGAAACATACATAGGACCCTAGGGAAACATACATAGGACCCTAGGGAAACATACATAGGACCCTAGGGAAACATACATAGGACCCTAGGGAAACATACATAGGACCCTAGGGAAACATACATAGGACCCTAGGGAAACATACATAGGACCCTAGGGAAACATACATAGGACCCTAGGGAAACATACATAGGACCCTAGGGAAACATACATAGGACCCTAGGGAAACATACATAGGACCCTAGGGAAACATACATAGGACCCTAGGGAAACATACATAGGACCCTAGGGAAACATACATAGGACCCTAGGGAAACATACATAGGACCCTAGGGAAACATAGGACCCTAGGGATAGGACCCTAGGGAAACATACATAGGACCCTAGGGAAACATACATAGGACCCTAGGGAAACATACATAGGACCCTAGGGAAACATACATAGGACCCTAGGGAAACATACATAGGACCCTAGGGAAACATACATAGGACCCTAGGGAAACATACATAGGACCCTAGGGAAACATACATAGGACCCTAGGGAAACATACATAGGACCCTAGGGAAACATACATAGGACCCTAGGGAAACATACATAGGACCCTAGGGAAACATACATAGGACCCTAGGGAAACCTACATAGGACCCTAGGGAAACATACATAGGACCCTAGGGAAACATACATAGGACCCTAGGGAAACATACATAGGACCCTAGGGAAACATACATAGGACCCTAGGGAAACATACATAGGACCCTAGGGAAACCTACATAGGACCCTAGGACCCATAGGACCTAGGGAAACATACATAGGACCCTAGGGAAACATACATAGGACCCTAGGGAAACATACATAGGACCCTAGGGAAACATACATAGGACCCTAGGGAAACATACATAGGACCCTAGGGAAACATACATAGGACCCTAGGGAAACATACATAGGACCCTAGGGAAACATACATAGGACCCTAGGGAAACATACATAGGACCCTAGGGAAACATACATAGGACCCTAGGAACTACTAGGACCCTAGGGAAACATACATAGGACCCTAGGGAAACATACATAGGACCCTAGGGAAACTACATAGGACCCTAGGGAAACATACATAGGACCCTAGGGAAAACATAGACCCTAGGGAAACTACCCCTAGGGAAACATACATAGGACCCTAGGGAAACATACATAGGACCCTAGGGAAACATACATAGGACCCTAGGGAAACATACATAGGACCCTAGGGAAACATACATAGGACCCTAGGGAAACATACATAGGACCCTAGAACATACAAGACCCTAGGGAAACATACATAGGACCCTAGGGAAACATACATAGGACCCTAGGGAAACATACATAGGACCCTAGGGAAACATACATAGGACCCTAGGGAAACATACATAGGACCCTAGGGAAACATACATAGGACCCTAGGGAAACATACATAGGACCCTAGGGAAACATACATAGGACCCTAGGGAAACATACATAGGACCCTAGGGAAACATACATAGGACCCTAGGGAAACATACATAGGACCCTAGGGAACATACATAGGACCCTAGGGAAACATACATAGGACCCTAGGGAAACATACATAGGACCCTAGGGAAACATACATAGGACCCTAGGGAAACATACATAGGACCCTAGGGAAACATACATAGGACCCTAGGGAAACATACATAGGACCCTAGGGAAACATACATAGGACCCTAGGGAAACATACATAGGACCCTAGGGAAACATACATAGGACCCTAGGGAAACATACAAAGGACCCTAGGGAAACATACATAGGACCTAGGGAAAATACATAGGACCCTAGGGAAACATACATAGGACCCTAGGGAAACATACATAGGACCCTAGGGAAACATACATAGGACCCTAGGGAAACATACATAGGACCCTAGGGAAACATACATAGGACCCTAGGGAAACATACATAGGACCCTAGGGAAACTTACATAGGACCCTAGGGAAACATACATATGGATCCATTCAGTACTTTTTGAAAAATAGTAATTACAAACTTTAACCACCAAAATCCAAGATGGCTGCTGCCAAAAATCCAAGATGGCTGCCTTGTGGCCATCTTATTGACAGATCGGTCCTAAAATGCAATGTGCACAACTAGGGCCCTAGAGGAACATACATATGAAATTGGAGACAGATCCCTTCTGTACTTTCTGAGATGTAGTGATAACAAACTTTAACTATCAAAATCCTAGATGGCTGACTGGCGGCTATCTTGTTGACAGATCGGTACCAAAATGCAATATGCAAAACTTAGACCCTAGGGGAACGAAATTATGAAATTTGAGGATGATTCTTTCAGTGCTCTCTGAGAAATAGCCATAACAAACTTTAACCATCAAAATCCAAGATATCTGCCAGTTGGCCATCTTGTTGACCGATTGGTCCCAAAATGCAATATGCATATCTAGGGCCCTAGATGAACCTACATATGAAATTTGTAGACCCTAGGAATGATCCCATTCTGTGAAAAAGAGATAACAAGAATTGTTAACGGACAAACGGGTTGGAAGGACGGATGACAGACCATGGACGAAATGCGATTTGAATAGCCCACTATCTGATGATGGTGGGCTAAAAATGCACTTTGGAACTTTGACCTTTGACCTTTAAACAAATACTCCATCATTTCTGAACTATTTGTTCATCAATACGACCAAGCCCACACATCAATCCCTCTCAGTCATAACATCATAAGACACCCTAGCAATTATACTATAGACAGTGGTACATGGTAAAGTCTTGCTAGTCCAATCTAGTTAAATATCTCAAATTCACAAACATCAACCAACTATTTTGATCTCACTCTTTTCATTTTGATCTTTAACAATTTTCACAATATTCTGATACATTCAAATCCGATGTATGAATTATATATCTGTCATTAAAACTGGAATGAAACCAGTAAACATTTTTTTAATCCAATTCTAAGCAAAAATAAAGGAATAAAGATTAAAATAACATACATGTAAATGTATTTGTAGATACAGTGGAACCTCCCGAAACCGATCATGGTCGGTGGCATATAATTTCGGCCGGTTTAGAGAGGGTTCGGTTTGGAGAAGTGAACCGAATACCGATCATCACGATCGATCCGATTTAAACTCGATCGCTCTATACCGGATAGTTGCGGAGGGCCGTTGTTTTAGTTGGTTTCCGATACGCCACGACACCCCACTTGGTTAGTTGCTACATATAATATGTGTATTAAAAATATCATTAAATATATCAGAATGTGAAGTGGAAAATTAAAAGCTTGGGGATGTTCTAAATGTGGGAATGATTTTTTAAAAACCGCAGTTCGTTCTGCTATAAATCAACCTGCCATGACCGAAATTCATACCCCCCCCCCCTCTAAAAATCGCACCGATCGCTTCATCACAAAAAGGTTAGGGATCAGCATGAGTTTTAAAAAATTAAATTATCATATGGTCTAATTACACAAAATTGTAAAATGATCAGGACCCAATTGTTTTCGATGAAAGATATATTACCTTGGTCATTATATGACATAGTTATTATTGGCATTTTTTTTTAAACTAAAAGATAAAAACATGAATAATACTATGGCTTTTAGCTTTGTAAAATACGAGCTTCTTCATACAGATAATTTTTATTTTCAATTGTTTGGACGTTATCGATGGTATTACTACAACTCCAATATCTCAAAAGTATTTACCTAAATGTAAATAAAAAACAAGAGGCCATCAGATAGCCCATACGAAAGTAAAAGTAATCGGAAATCATTATAATAGGAAATTCCTCTTTCTGTATTTTGAATCGGCCCTGGTCGAATGTTTGCCGACTGCAGTGTTGGATAAAAAAAGTAGTGAATGAACTTGAGTGACCACCCAACTATGCCTGCAATAAATTAAATGAACGTAAACAAAATGTGTGGGTCGTGTAAACGTGGTGCAGCTCACACAAAACGAATTTCGTATAGAAAACAGAGTTATCATATAGACATTAACGTGCAGCGATTGAAAGTATGTACATATAAATAGATCTGCTGTTAATACAATAGGCATGGGCCTTAACGGTCACCTGAGTTAGAATATATAATGAAACAAATAATGAAACAAATTAAAGACATATAAACACTATATGCTGGGCCTTGAAGTTGGTCAGTGATTTATAACTTTGACTTTTTAGACTATGAAGAGTATTTGCTTCCATCAAACCTGTGAACTTAGAGGTATTTTTTGAAATTTTAATCATTTTGACCCTGTTTGGTCCTGCCCCTCTGGTCCCCCAGGGGGTCATCGAGGACGGATATGAATGTTAAAATGGCTAATAATTCTAATCAAGTTTGACTCGTTTTCCGACGAAAATTGGGCAAATAATGTTCACAAATACGTTTTTCCTATATAAACTAAAGTAAACTTGACCCCTCCCCAGGGGGTAATGTGAGACCCCAAGGTCATATAATTCACAATATTTATAAAACACCTTAAGACCTTTCCATCTATAATTATTTGATTCTACTATATCCAGAATTTTAGAAGATTTTTGAAGTTTTAGCCTATTTGACCCTTTTTTAGCCCCGTCCCTCTGCCCCCAGGGGATCGGCCAGGACCAATGTGGATATGATATTAAAATGCTATCTCAGGCTAATAATTCTAACCAAGTTTGACTCATTTCCTATGAAAATTGAGCAAAAAATGCTCATTAATGTGTTTTTCCTATATAAAATGTAGTAAACTTGACCCCCTCCCCAAGGGGAAACAGGAGACCCCAGGGTCATATAATTTACAATTTTTATAAACAAACTTTAGGACCTTTTCATCTATAAAGTGTATTTGATTATACCATTTCCAGAATTTTGAAAGAATATTTTTGAAGTTTTAGCCTATTTGACCCTTTTTTGGCCCCACCCCTCTGCCCCCAGGGGGTCGGCCTGGACCAATATGGATATGATATTAAAATGCTATCTCAGGCTAATAATTCTAACCAAGTTTGACTCGTTTCCAATGATAATTGAGCAAAAAATGCTCATAAATGTGTTTTCCCTATATAAACTATAGTAAACTTGACCCCCTCCCCAGGGGAAAACGTGAGACCCCAGGGTCATATAATTCACAATTTTTGTAAAAGACCTTAAGACCTTTCTATTTATGAAAAGTATTTGATTCAACCATTTCCAGAATTTCAGAAGAAGATTTTTGAAGTTTTAGCCTATTTGACCCTTTTTTAGCCCCGCCCCTCTGCCCCCAGGGGGTCGGCAAGGACCAATGTGGATATGATATTAAAATGCTATCTCAGGCTAATAATTCTAACCAAGTTTGACTCGTTTCCAATTACAATTGAGCAAAACATGCTCATAAATGTGTTTTCCCTATATAAACTATAGTAAACTTGACCCCTCCCCAGGGGGAAACGTGAGACCCCAGGGTCATATAATTCACAATTTATGTAAAGGACCTTAAGACCTTTCTATTTATGAAAAGTATTTGATTCTACCATTTCTAGAATTTCAGAAGAAGATTTTTGAAGTTTTAGCCTATTTTACCCCTTTTGACCCCGCCCCTAAGGCCCCTGGGGGTCAGTCATAGAAAATTTGTTAATAGGATTCAATGGCCATCTCATACTGATAATTCTGACAACATTTGACTCATTTCCTATTACAAATGACCAAATAATGCGCAAAAATGTGTTTTCCCAATATAAACTATAGTAAACTTAACCCCCTCCCCAGGGGGAAACTAGAGACCCCAGGGTCATATAATTCACAATTTTTGTAAAGGACCTTAAGACCTTTCTATCTATGAAGAGTATTTGATTCTACCACATCTGTGAGTAGAGAAGAAGATTTTTGAAATTTTACTCAATTTTACCCCTTTTGGCCCCTCCCACAGCCCCCTGGGGGGTGGGGACCATATAATTCACAATTTTGATTGGCCTTATGCCTTAGAAGGTTTGTGCAAAATTTCATTGAAATTGCTTCAGCAGTTTTGGAGAAGAAGTCGAAAATGTAAATTGTTTACGGACATACGACGCACGACGGACGACGGACGACGGACGACGGACGACGCACGACGACGGACAAAAGGCGATTAGAATAGGTCACTTGAGACTTCGTCTCAGGTGACCTAAAAAACCTGTGTGATTTGAATACGAAACTTTCTCTTTATTACTAGCTCTGCTTGTTTTCCTACAGTAAACAAACCGCGTGCACATGGTAGACCTTCGTTAGATATCTAAACAATAGGCATGATTAAATAATTACACCACCATCTCGGGTATAATTACTGTGTACCTATAGCCTTCCCATCGGTATACATGCCCAAGGATGCAACAACTATGGTGCAGGTATGTGTGTATTTCACGGTCGGTTGATCAGACCTCAATGCAATCTATCGGTGTCGCTCAGGTAAGGCCGGTTTTCAGAAGTGTATTTTAGTTACATTTGACTATTCCGATCTCAAAATCGGTCCGGTATTCGGAATTGGGAGGGATCGGTTTTGCGAAGTTTTATATACTATTAATAAAGAGGAATTCATTCCATACATGACATCCATGTTTGGTTTCTAGAGGTGATCGGTTTTGAGAAGGTTCGGTTTTGGGAGGTTCCACTGTATTATAACATGAGAGTTAATGATGAAGTTGTGTGATTCCTTTAACAATACATTAATTGATAACTCCAGCACAATAACAAAGACAAATATAAGAGATAGATTAGTTGTGAATTTTCGTTTTCTTTTTTTCTTCATATTTTGACATATATTTCATAACAAATAAACACAAAATCCCTAACTTAAGATGTTATCTATAAATCACATACTCCAATTAGAGTGGTCTTGAGGAATAATTAATCAAATCAATAACACTTTGCTGTTCTCATTAGACAACCAAGTCCTTTAAAAGTTCAATTATACAATCTTATAAATAAATTGTTAGATAAAGTGAAAACATCACAATAATTAGAAGGTATACAACAGGGGAGGTCACTCTGCACTCATGCAACAACAGAGTGATCTCCTGTGTTATACATACTGCAGATTGTAGACATTCTCATACTACAACAGAGTGATCTCCCCTGTCATACCCATTCTGATACCAATCTCTCCCAGATTCATTGGAGTCCCCACATTCACCTCTGTCAACAGCTCACCAACTGGCCATCTGTTGACCTCAGGTCACAGAATATTACATCATCATGATTGTTTAATACATTGCACCATCTTTATATATGAGATCAAAGTAATTGTTTTTGAAATGGTGGACGTCATATAGAAATTGTGACTACTTACTTACAAGTAAATCTAGTGTATCTGCAAAATAATTCATAATTGTTTGGTTTAATATTGAATGATCAAATTATAATACATGTCAGAACTAACCGTCGTTTACAGCAAAATTATACAAAAGGAAATTTACAATATGTATTCAAGAATTTAGTATGCGTTTCAAATACGTTTTTCAAGAATCTTGAAATTTCCGTGGGCCATTTACAGTGGTGAAATGTTGGGACCTCGATGCACTCTGGGAGAGATTGTTCTGATACAACAACAGAGTGATCTCCCCTGTTGTAGTATATTTAAAACACAGAATCAGGAAGCCAATGACACAGAGTAACTTTCTTTGTCCATCCATACTTCCTATTTCATCAGTTACATCCAGTTCCACAGTGCCTGTGTCTATTAATGTCTCATAAATAATGTGTAGACAATTCACCATGTATCTTTTGACAAGAGGCTGTCTCTTATCTTCTGTGACTGCTGAACAAATTTGTTATACAGTGCCATTGACTTATGACCTATAAACAAATTTGTTATACAGTGCCATTGAGTTATGACTTCTGAACAAATTTGTTATACAGTGCCATTGAGTTATGACTTCTGAACAAATTTGTTATACAGTGCCATTGAGTTATGACCTATAAACAAATTTGTTATACAGTGCCATTGACTTATGACCTATAAACAAATTTGTTATACAGTGCCATTGACTTATGACCTCTAAACAAATTTGTTATACAGTGCCATTGACTTATGACCTCTAAACAAATTTGTTATACAGTGCCATTGACTTATGACCTATAAACAAATTTGTTATACAGTGCCATTGACTTATGACCTCTGAACAAATTTGTTATACAGTGCCATTGACTTATGACCTCTGAACAAATTTGTTATACAGTGCCATTGACTTATGACCTCTGAACAAATTTGTTATACAGTGCCATTGAGTTATGACCTCTGAACAAATTTGTTATACAGTGCCATTGACTTATGACCTATAAACAAATTTGTTATACAGTGCCATTGACTTATGACCTCTGAACAAATTTGTTATACAGTGCCATTGACTTATGACCTAGTATGTAACACCAGGCAACCCAGAGCTTTTGTCCTCATAATGAAACACTGTACAGGCCCTAGGATTTCGAGACTGTCCTCATAAAGAAATACATAATATTATGGCCCCTAGTAAGAGATTCTTCTTTTAAAATTCTATTGCGAATGTTCACGGTCATTAATCAGTTTGTCCTAGATGCATCCTACATATGAACAACCACTGTCAGATTTATACATGCGTAATGCACAGCTTTGATGTGATATTGTAGGTGGCGCCATTAGCTATTGTATGATGCGTAATGCTTTGATGTGATATTGTAGGTGGCGCCATTAGCTACTGTATGATGCGTAATGCACAGCTTTGATGTGATAGGTGGCGCCATTAGCTACTGTATCAGGACTCCAGGAGGACATGCCAGCGACAGACTTGATCACCTTTACTCTCTCTCATGTCAGTCCAGTGGGACAGTTCCTCATCTCCACTGCTGTTCACACCTAAAACACATGTCACAGTACAATAACATAAACTGATGATGTCACCATAACAGTACTATAACATTAACTGATGATGTCATCATAACAGTACAATAACATAAACTGATGATGTCACCATCACAGTACAATAATATAAAATTATGAAGTCACCATAACAGTGCTATAACATAAATTGATGATGTCACCATAACAGTACTATAACATAAATTGATGATGTCACCATCACAGTACAATAACATAAATTGATGATGTCACCATAACAGTACTATAACATAAATTGATGATGTCACCATAATAGTACAATAACATAAATTGATGATGTCACCATAATAGTTCAATAACATAAATTGATGATGTCACCATAACAGTACTATAACATAAATTGATGATGTCACCATAACAGTACTATAACATAAATTGATGATGTCACCATAACAGTACTATAACATAAATTGATGATGTCACCATAATAGTACAATAACACAAACTGTTGAGGGGTTTTATTAGTTTAACATCCTATTACTGTTGTGTCAGCCTAACTGTTGACAAAATAAAAATAAAAATAATAATCTCGGTATGTTGAGCGACAGATATTATGAACTAGTCGAGTGGTTCTGTCAATCGTTTGGAGTGGCGAAGTTTACATAGCCTACCTGACGTCAGGCGATAGAACGAGTGGGCGGGTTTACCTGACAATGTTCTAGAGTTTGACAGGCAATATGGCTGCACACGATAAGAAAAACGTGTGTGGAAGATCTTATGCTAACGGGGTACTGACGGAAGGTAAACTTCGTCGTGAAATACTTGATCTTCATTATAAAGTTCCAAATACTAGTTCTCCGGAGGGAGAATACATATAAACATTAAACAGTATAAATATCCCTTCCACAAATTTTCGGCCTCTTGGTCATTTCAGGTACATAGAAACACAAGAAAAGCTAGGTGAAATCCATCTTGAACGTTTTGATATGATGCTGTAGCAACAATAACATCATATATATAATGACGTCATAGACATCATGACGTCACAAGTATTATGATGTCATAAAATAGACATCAGATCGTCCTCTGCACTCTCCATTTCATGTAGAAATGAACTTCACATTGCATCCATATGGCTGTCTGGTATTTAGCATATGAATCCACTTCTCCTCATGAAACTGTCTGTATGCCTGGCTTGGATCTTTTAGTGCAAACAATACTGCTATTATGTTGTCAAACTCTGAGTGACCCTCAAAATGTCTGTTTATTGGTTTGTCAGACCCATTCTGCACGTCCCTCACATGTTCACTAAATCGTTCTCTTGACGAGAATCTTTTATCTTATAAAGGATTATCTTTTCATGAGATTAGTAAAAATAAACTGGTGTGACGAGAGGAGATTGTCACAAGATTATAAAGAATGTGACTCGGGGGGACATTTGACCTTGTCATAAACTGGTGTGACGAGAGGAGATTGTCACAAGATTATAAAGAATGTGACTCGGGGGGACATTTGACCTTGTCATAAACTGGTGTGACGAGAGGAGATTGTCACAAGATTATAAAGAATGGGGACATTTGACCTTGTCATAAACTGGTGTGACGAGAGGAGATTGTCACAAGATTATAAAGAATGTGACTCGGGGGGACATTTGACCTTGTCATAAACTGGTGTGACGAGAGGAGATTGTCACAAGATTATAAAGAATGTGACTCGGGGGGACATTTGACCTTGTCATAAACTGGTGTGACGAGAGGAGATTGTCACAAGATTATAAAGAATGTGACTGCATGGGGGACATTTGACCTTGTCATAAACTGGTGTGACGAGAGGAGATTGTCACAAGATTATAAAGAATGTGACTGCATGGGGGACATTTGACCTTGTCATAAACTGGTGTGACGAGAGGAGATTGTCACAAGATTATAAAGAATGTGACTCGGGGGGGACATTTGACCTTGTCATAAACTGGTGTGACGAGAGGAGATTGTCACAAGATTATAAAGAATGTGACTCGGGGGGACATTTGACCTTGTCATAAACTGGTGTGACGAGAGGAGATTGTCACAAGATTATAAAGAATGTGACTGCACGGGGGACATTTGACCTTGTCATAAACTGGTGTGACGAGAGGAGATTGTCACAAGATAAAAGATGTGACAAGATTATAAAGAATGTAAGATGACTACACGGGGGACATTTGACCTTGTCATAAACTGGTTTGACGAGAGGAGATTGTCACAAGATTATAAAGAATGTGACTACACGGGGGACATTTGACCTTGTCATAAACTGGTGTGACGAGAGGAGATTGTCACAAGATTATAAAGAATGTGACTCGGGGGGACATTTGACCTTGTCATAAACTGGTGTGACGAGAGGAGATTGTCACAAGATTATAAAGAATGTGACTGCACGGGGGACATTTGACCTTGTCATAAACTGGTGTGACGAGAGGAGATTGTCACAAGATTATAAAGAATGTGACTCACGGGGGACATTTGACCTTGTCATAAACTGGTGTGACGAGAGGAGATTGTCACAAGATTATAAAGAATGTGACTCGGGGGGACATTTGACCTTGTCATAAACTGGTGTGACGAGAGGAGATTGTCACAAGATTATAAAGAATGTGACTGCATGGGGGACATTTGACCTTGTCATAAACTGGTGTGACGAGAGGAGATTGTCACAAGATTATAAAGAATGTGACTGCATGGGGGACATTTGACCTTGTCATAAACTGGTGTGACGAGAGGAGATTGTCACAAGATTATAAAGAATGTGACTACACGGGGGACATTTGACCTTGTCATAAACTGGTGTGACAAGAGGAGATTGTCACAAGATTATAAAGAATGTGACTACACGGGGGACCAAGGTCATGTAAGGACGTGCCAAGTTTGTTGGTGGAGGAAAAACCTGAGTACCTGTAGAAAAACCACCAACCAGCGGTCAGTACCTGGCAACTACCCAACATGGGAGCCCAAGCAAAATTACCAATGAAGTCTTACAGTTTATAGAGTATGAGAAAGTGAAGCAACCTTCAATCAACAGTCATGAAATAATGACCCGTTTATTGGAGAGGAATGTTCGTACGACGTAAACGGTTCCATTGGCCAGCAGAGACACAGTCAGTGGCCATAATGTAGTACGCAAGTGAAAATCTTACTATATATCATTCGTAAATTTACATATTTTCAATTGTTATTGTTTGTTGGTGGAGGAAACCCAGAGTACCTGGAGAAAAACCACCGACCAGCAGTCAGTACTTGGCAACTGCCCCACATGGGATTCAAATTTGCGACTCAGAGGTGGAGGGCATGTGTAATATGTCAAGATTTCTTAACCACTGTAAGGTACTGCTGCCCCACAAACTTATCATGTCACCTTAAAGGCACAATAACATTAACTGACGATGTCACCATAACGGTACTATAACATAAACTGATGATGTCACCTTACCGTATTATAACAACAAAAGGCCCATGGGCCTTAAAGGTCACCTAACAATTGATACAAATAGTTATGTCATTTTAAGCCAACCGATGTCTTTTGTTCACAAAATTGGAACATACATCTAATAGGAATACATACAAAGTTTCATTAGGCTTGGTGCATATTTACTCACATTACCGTGTTCACAAGGTTCAATATTTATTATTGCAAAGGGCAATAACTCTGTAAATAAGTTAGAGTGGAATCAATCTAATCAGGTCAATTTTCGAACTTGTCAGAAATCTTTCTAATTTTAGTCTAAATACAAAGTTTCATGAAGCTGATTGAATATTTATTCAAATTATTGTATTCAAAAGGTCCAATAACAATTATTAGTGCAAAGGGCAATAACTCTGTAAGTCACTATCGAATCAGGCTGATTTTCGAACTTGTCCAAAATTTTACCAATTTCAGTCAAAATACAAAGTTTCATGAAGCTGATTGCATATATATTCAAGTTATCATATTCAAAAGGTCGAATAATAATTATTATTACAAAGGGCAATAACTCTGTAAATTATCATAGAATCAAGCTGATTTCCGAAATTGTCTGAGATCTTTCCAATGTTAGTCTACATACAAAGTTTCAGTAATTTTGGTTTATATTTACTCCAAGTTATCGCTCTCACAAGGAAATGTTTTTTTCTCATAAAACTTTCAATACAACACAGTACAATAACAATGAGTACAGTACATACAATGGACAATTCTTATTGGTACATTGGAATTTACATACTTGTAGCTATGACGGGAATAAGTAAAGATTAAATTTAGTCTAATATCAACTATTTATGTCAATGTATCAGGAAAATACAAGATAATTAATTACCGTAACTTTAATTTGGTCTAATATCAACCATATATGACAATGTATCAGGAAAGTTCAAGATAATCAATTACCGTAACATTGCTTATATATCACAAGGAAATGTTAACGGACATCGCATGACCGACGACGCACGATGGACGTCGACTGACAAAAGACTATGGTTAGGTGACCTAAAAAATAATGATGTCACCATTATTGTACTAAAGCATAAACTGATGATGTCACCATAATGCTACTAAAACCCAAATTGCAGATAGACAGCATGGTAATAAATTTTATCAACTGGAGTTGAATATGTACAAGAGATCCCAAAGGGATCTTGGCCCCCACCAAAGAATGATCTATGTCTGAAAAAGGAAAGATAATCTTTTCTCTGCTTTTCTAACTTTTACTACATATTACTACATATGAAATTTGAGAAAAGATCCTTTCGCTACTTCCTGAGATATATAACACTAACAAACTTCAATTGTCAAAATCCAAGATGGCGGTCTATCGTCCATCTTGTTGACCGATCAGTCCCAAAATGCAATATGCACAACTAGGGCCCTAGGGGAACCTACATGTTAAATTTGAGAAAGATCTCTTCAGTACTTTCTGAGAAATAGTAGTAACAAACTTCAATTGTCAAAATCCAAGATGGTGTCCTGTATGTCATCTTGTTCACTGATCAGTACCAAAATAGAATATGTATAACTAGGGACCTAGGGAAATTTGAGAGAGATCCCTTCAATACTTTCAGAGAAATAGCGGCAACAAACTTTAACTATCAAATCCATATGACTGCCTGGCGGCCATCTTGTTGACCGATCGGTCCCAAAATGCAATATGCACAACTAAGGCCCTAGGGGAACCTACATATGAAATTTGAGAGAGATCCCTTCAGCCATTTCTGAGAAATAGCGGTAACAAGAAATGTTAACGGACTGAAGGACGAACGGACGGATGAAAGGACTGATGACAGACCATGGACGAAAAGCGATTTGAATAGCCGAACTATCTGATGATGGTGGGCTAAAAATGCAATACTATCACAATACAATACTATCACAATACTATTGCAATTGTAGTCTGCAATAGATTAACTATCACACTAGTTGTTTTGTCGATACATGTAGTAAAAATTGCAGTTTTATTGCACAACTTACCACTAGAAAACCATCCAATCATATCCTTCTTCTTCATACTGCGTTTATTGTAGACAGACACCATGAGAGTGACCTCAGCCAGCTGGAATAGTGCCACTTGGAACATGAATGTCTCTTTGAACAGTGGATTTGGTTGACCCCGCCTGATGGAGGTCTTACTTCGGGCCACTTCCTGTCCAGTAGGTGACATCAGGGTCAACTTTACATACGTGTCTGTAGAAAAACATGTACACTAATCAAAACAAGAGGCCCAATGGGCCTGTATCGCTCACCTGGTTTGTAATGCCAAGTTATGTTCCGAATACAGGTTCATTGTTTCTTTTCTAAAGGAATTTTAACATTTAGCTCTATTTCCCCTGTTAGGCCCCGCCCCTCCTGCCCCTAGGAGTCAGAGACAAAATTTTTACAAACTCTAATCCCCTTCCCCAAATGATGTTTCTGGCCAAATTTGGTTACAATCCATGAAGAACCCTATAACTAGTAGAGATTTAAAGAATTTACCTCTATTTCCCTTATTGGTCCACGCCCCTCCTGCCCCCAGGGGGTCATAGCCAAAATTTGGTTACAATCCATGCAAAACCTAGGACAAGTACCGGTAGTGATTTATAGGATTTACCTCTATTTCCCTTATTGGGCCCCGCCCCTCTTGCCCCCAGGGAGTCACAGCCAAAATTTATACAAACTCTGTTCCCCTTCCCCTAATGATGTTTCTGTCTAAATTTGGGTACAATCAATGCACAACTCTTATATGACTAGTAGCGATTTATAGGATTTACTTCTATTTCCCCTATTGGGCACTGCCCCTCCTGCCCCCGAGGGGGTCATAGCCAAAATTTATACAAGTTCTTTTCCCCTTCCCCCAATGATGTTTGTGGCCAAGTTTGGTTACAATCCATGCAGAACTCTATGACAAGTAGTGATTTAAAGGAAATGTTGACGGACGGACGGCGGACGGATGGATGGACGAGGCAACGACGTAGGGAGGCATGGATGATGGACGCCGCGCCATGACATAAGCTCACCTTCGGGCCAGGTGAGCTAAAAATAAACAAATTCCTTGAGAGGAAACCATACGGGATGGTCTACCTCAATGTACAAATCATTTTCAATGGCCCAGATGTAAGCGCAAGACTATGTGATTGAGCAGGTGACCACAGTTTTACATCAGTACCATGGATTGCACCCAGCCGGCTAGGTGAAAGGTGAGTGGCTTGACCCCTACACCTAAGGGTTATGGTAAGGGGGAGACTGGGGGGTTATTACCCTGGGATTATTACCTGATGTCATACTTACATGGTTATTCACTGGTATTATACCCCAGGCCCTGTTACAGTATACATACCCAGGGCCCTGTTCATGGCCATATTTCTGAAGTTACAGCCCTTAACTTATGTTACAGTATACATAACAAGAGCCTTGTTCATGGCCATATTCCTGAAGTTACTGCCTTAACTTCTGTTACAGTGTAGATAACAAGGGCCCTGTTCAAGGCCGTATTCCCGAAGTTACTGTCCTTAACTTACATTACAGTATACATACCAAGAGCCCTGTTCATGGCCATATTTCTGAAGTTACAGCCCTAACTTATGTTACAGTATACATACCCACGGCCCTGTTCATGGCCATATTCCTGAAGTTACTGCCCTTAACTTATGTTACAGTATACATACCGGGGGCCCAGTACATGGTCATATTCCTGAAGTTACTGCCTTTAACTTCTGTTACATTATACATACCCAGGGCCCTGTTCATGGCCATATTCCTGAAGACACTGCCTTTAACTTATGTTACAGTATACATACTGGGTGCCCTGTTCATGGCCATATTCCTGAAGTTACTGTCTTAACTTATGTTACAGTATACATACCCGGGGCCCTGGTCATGGTCATATTCCTGAAGTTACTGCCCTTAACTTATGTTACAGTATACATACAGTATACATACCGGGGGCCAAGTACATGGTCGTATTCCAGAATTTACTGCCTTAACTTCTGTTACAGTATACATACCCAGGGCCCTGTTCATGGCCATATTCCTGAAGTTACTGCCCTTAACTTATGTTACAGTATACATACCCGGGGCCCTGTTCATGGCCATATTCCTGAAGTTACTGCCCTAACTTATGTTACAGTATACATACCCGGGCCCTGTTCATGGCCATATTCGTGACGTTACTGCCCTTAACTAATGTTACAGTATACATACCCGGGGCCCTGTTCATGGCCATATTCCTGAGGTTACTGCCGTTAACTTCTGTTACAGTATACATACCCAGGGCCCTGTTCATGACCGTATTCCTGAAGTTACTGTCCTTAACTTACATTACAGTACACATACCAAGGGCCCTGTTCATGGCCATATTCCTGAAGTTACTGCCCTTAACTTATGTTACAGTATACATAACAGGGGCCCTGTTCATGGCCGTATTCCTGAAGTTACTGCCCTTAACTTCTGTTACAGTATACATACCCAGGGCCCTGTTCATGGCCGTATTCCTGAAGTTACTACCCTTAACTTATGTTACAGTATACATACCCAGGGCCCTGTTCATGGCCATATTCCTGAGGTTACTGCCCTTAAATTATGTTACAGTATACATACCCAGGACCCTGTTCATGGCCATATTCCTGAAGTTACTTCCCTTAATTTATGTTACAGTATACATATCCAGGGCTTTGTTTATGGCCATATTTCTGAAGTTACTGCCCTTAAACTCTGTAACAGTATACATACCCAGGGCCCTGTTCATGGCCATATTCGTGAAGTTACTGGCCTTAACTTATGTTACAGTATACCTACCCCGGGCCCTGTTCATGGCCATATTCCTGAAGTTACTGCCCTTAACTTACATTACTGTACACATCCCAGGGCCCTGTTCATGGCCATATTCCTGAAGTTACTGCCCTTAACTTATGTTACAGTATACATATCCAGGGCCTTGTTCATGGCCATATTCCTAAAGTTACTGCCCTTAACTTATGTTACAGTAAACATACCCAGGGCCCTGTTCATGGTCATATTCCTGAAGTTACTGCCCTTAACTTATGTTACAGTATACATACCCAGGGCCCTGTTCATGGCCATATTCCTGAGGTTACTGCTCTTAACTTATGTTACAGTATACATACCCAGGGCCCTGTTCATAGCCGTATTCCCGAAGTTATTGCCTTAACTTATGTTACATTATACATACCCAGGACCCTGTTCATGGCCATGTTCCTGAAGTTACTGCACTTAACTTATGTTACAGTATACATACCCAGGGCCCTGTTCATAGCCGTATTCCCGTAGTTACTGCCTTAACTTATGTTACATTATACATACCCAGGGCCCTATTCATAGCCATATTCCCGAAGTTACTGCCTTAACTTATGGTACATTATACATACCTAGGGCCCTGTTCATGGCCATATTCCTGAAGTTACTGCCTTAACTTATGTTACAGTATACATACCCAGGGCTCTGTACATGGCCATATTCCTGAAGTTACTGCAATTAACTTATGTTACATTATACATACCCAGGGCCCTGTTCATGGCCATATTCCCGAAGTTACTGCCTTAACTTATGTTACATTATACATACCCAGGGCCCTGTTCATGGCCATATTCCTGAAGTTACTGCCCTTAACTTATGTTACAGTATACATACCCAGGGCCCTGTTCATAGCCGTATTCCTGAAGTCAATGCCTTAACTTATGTTACATTATACATACCCAGGGCCCTGTTCATGGCCATATTCCTGAAGTTACTGCCCTTAACTTATGTTACAGTATACATACCCAGGGCCCTGTTCATAGCCGTATTCCCGAAGTTACTGCCTTAACTTATGTTACAGTATACATACCCAGGGCCCTGTTCATGGCCATATTCCTGAAGTTACTGCACTTAACTTATGTTACATTATACATACACAGGGCCCTGTTCATGGCCATATTCCTGAAGACACTGCCTTTAACTTATGTAACAGTATACATACTGGGGGCCCTGTTCATGGCCATATTCCTGAAGTTACTGCCCTTAACATATGTTACAGTATACATACCCAGGGCCCTGTTCATGACCATATTCCTGAAGTTACTGCACTTAACTTATGTTACAGTATACATACTGGGGGCCCTGTTCATGGTTATATTCCTGAAGTTACTGCCCTTAACTTACATTACAGTATACATATCCAGGGCCCTGTTCATGGCCATATTCCTGAAGTTACTGCCCTTAACTTATGTTACAGTATACATATCCAGGGCCTTGTTCATGGCCATATTCCTGAAGTTACTGCCCTTAACTTATGTTACAGTATACATATCCAGGGCCTTGTTCATGGCCATATTTCTGAAGTTACTTCACTTAACTTATGTTACAGTATACATACCCACGGCCCTGTTCATGGCCATATTCCTGAAGTTACAGCCCTTAACTTATGTTACAGTATACATACCCAGGGCCCTGTTCATGGCCATATTTCTGAAGTTACTGCACTTAACTTATGTTACAGTATACATACGCGGGGCCCTGTTCATGGCCATATTCCTGAAGTTACTGCCCTTAACTTATGTTACAGTATACATATCCAGGGCCTTGTTCATGGCCATATTTCTGAAATTACTGCCCTTAACTTCTGTTACAGTATACATACCCAGGGCCCTGTTCATGGCCATATTCGTGAAGTTACTAGCCTTAACTTATGTTACAGTATACATACCCAGGGCCCTGTTCATGGCCATATTGTGATGTTACTCGCCTTAACTTATGTTACAGTACACATACCCAGGGCCTGTTCATGACCGTTTTGCATGAAGTTACAGGTCCTTAACTTACATTACAGTACACATACCCAGGGCCCTGTTCATGGCCATATTCCTGAAGTTACTGCTCTTAACTTATGTTACAGTATACATATCCAGGGCCTTGTTCATGGCCATATTCCTGAAGTTACTGCCCTTAACTCATGTTACAGTATACATATCCAGGGCCTTGTTCATGGCCATATTTCTGAAGTTACTGCCCTTAACTTCTGTTACAGTATACATACCCAGGGCCCTGTTCATGGCCATATTCGTGAAGTTACTAGCCTTAACTTATGTTACAGTACACATACCCAGGGCCCTGTTCATGACCGTATTCCTGAAGTTACTGTCCTTAACTTACATTACAGTACACATACCCAGGGCCCTGTTCATGGTCATATTCCTGAAGTTACTGCCCTTAACTTATGTTACAGTATACATACAGTATACATACCGGGGGCCAAGTACATGGTCGTATTCCAGAATTTACTGCCTTAACTTCTGTTACAGTATACATACCCAGGGCCCTGTTCATGGCCATATTCCTGAAGACACTGCCTGTTAACAGTATACATACTGGGGGCCCTGTTCATGGCCATATTCCTGAAGTTACTGCCCTTAACTTATGCTACAGTATACATACTGGGGGCCCTGTTCATGGCCATATTCCTGAAGTTACTGCCCTTAACTTATGTTACAGTATACATATCCAGGGCCTTGTTCATGGCCATATTCCTGAAGTTACTGCACTTAACTTATGTTACAGTAAACATACTGGGGGCCCTGTTCATGGCCATATTCCTGAAGTTACTGCCCTTAACTTATGTTACAGTATACATATCCAGGGCCTTGTTCATGGCCATATTCCTGAAGTTACTGCCCTTAACTTATGTTACAGTATACATACCCAGGGCCCTGTTCATGACCATATTCCTGAAGTTACTGCACTTAACTTATGTTACAGTATACATACTGGGGGCCCTGTTCATGGCCATATTCCTGAAGTTACTGCCCTTAACTTACATTACAGTATACATATCCAGGGCCTTGTTCATGGCCATATTCCTGAAGTTACTGCCCTTAACTTATGTTACAGTATACATATCCAAGGCCTTGTTCATGGCCATATTCCTGAAGTTACTGCCCTTAACGTATGTTACAGTATACATATCCAGGGCCTTGTTCATGGCCATATTCCTGAAGTTACTGCCCTTAACTTATGTTACAGTATACATATCCAGGGCCTTGTTCATGGCCATATTTCTGAAGTTACTGCCCTTAACTTATGTTACAGTATACATACCCAGGGCCCTGTTCATGGCCATATTCCTGAAGTTACAGCCCTTAACTTATGTTACATTATACATACCCAGGGCCTTGTTCATGGCCATATTCCTGAAGTTACTGCCCTTAACTTATGTTACAGTATACATATCCAGGGCCTTGTTCATGGCCATATTTCTGAAGTTACTGCCCTTAACTTCTGTTACAGTATACATACCCAGGGCACTGTTCATGACCGTATTCCTGAAGTTACTGTCCTTAACTTACATTACAGTACACATACCCAGGGCCCTGTTCATGGCCATATTCCTGAAGTTACTGCCCTTAACTTATGTTACAGTATACATACCCAGGGCCCTGTTCATGGTCATATTCCTGAAGTTACTACCCTTAACTTATGTTACAGTATACATACCGGGGGCCCAATGCATGGTCATATTCCTGAAGTTATAGCCCTAACTTATGTTACAGTATACATACCCAGGGCCTTGTTCATGGCCATATTCCTGAAGTTACTGCCCTTAACTTATGTTACAGTATACATATCCAGGGCCTTGTTCATGGCCATATTCCTGAAGTTACTGCCCTTAACTTATGTTACAGTATACATATCCAGGGCCTTGTTCATGGCCATATTTCTGAAGTTACTGCCCTTAACTTCTGTTACAGTATACATACCCAGGGCCCTGTTCATGACCATATTCGTGAAGTTACTAGCCTTAACTTATGTTACAGTACACATACCCAGGGCCCTGTTCATGATCGTATTCCTGAAGTTACTGTACTTAACTTACATTACAGTACACATACCCAGGGCCCTGTTCATGGCCGTATTCCTGAAGTTACTGCCCTTAACTTATGTTACAGAATACATACCTAGGGCCCTGTTCATGGTTATATTCCTGAAGTTACTACCCTTAACTTATGTTACAGTATACATACCTAGGGCTCTGTACATGGCCTATTCCTGAAGTTACTGCACTTAACTTATGTTACATTATACATACCTAGGGCCCTGTTCATGGCCATATTCCTGAAGTTACTGCCCTTAACTTATGTTACAGTATACATATCCAGGGCCCTGTTTATAGCCGTATTCCCGAAGTTACTGCCTTAACTTATGTTACAGTATACATACCCAGGGCTCTGTACATGGCCATATTCCTGAAGTTACTGCACTTAACTTATGTTACATTATACATACCTAGGGCCCTGTTCATGGCCATATTCCTGAAGTTACTGCCCTTAACTAATGTTACAGTATACATATCCAGGGCCCTGTTTATAGCCATATTCCCGAAGTTACTGCCTTAACTTATGTTACAGTATACCTACCCAGGGCTCTGTACATGGCCATATTCCTGAAGTTACTGCACTTAACTTATGTTACATTATACATACCCAGGGCCCTGTTCATGGCCATATTCCCGAAGTTACTGCCTTAACTTATGTTACATTATACATACCCAGGGCCCTGTTCATGGCCATATTCCTGAAGTTACTGCCCTTAACTTATGTTACAGTATACATACCCAGGGCCCTGTTCATAGCCGTATTCCTGAAGTTACTGCCTTAACTTATGTTACATTATACATACCCAGGGCCCTGTTCATGGCCACATTCCTGAAGTTACTGCCCTTAACTTATGTTACAGTATACATACCCAGGGCCCTGTTCATAGCCGTATTCCCGAAGTTACTGCCTTAACTTATGTTACAGTATACATACCCAGGGCCCTGTTCATGGCCATATTCCTGAAGTTACTGCACTTAACTTATGTTACATTATACATACGCAGGGCCCTGTTCATGGCCATATTCCTGAAAACACTGCCTTTAACTTATGTTACAGTATACATACTGGGGGCCCTGTTCATGGCCATATTCCTGAAGTTACTGCCCTTAACTTATGCTACAGTATACATACTGGGGGCCCTGTAAGTCATGGCCATATTCCTGAAGTTACTGCCCTTAACTTATGTTACAGTATACATATCCAGGGCCTTGTTCATGGCCATATTCCTGAAGTTACTGCCCTTAACTTATGTTACAGTATACATACTGGGGGCCCTGTTCATGGCCATATTCCTGAAGTTACTGCCCTTAACTTATGTTACAGTATACATATCCAGGGCCTTGTTCATGGCCATATTCCTGAAGTTACTGCCCTTAACTTATGTTACAGTATACATACCCAGGGCCCTGTTCATGACCATATTCCTGAAGTTACTGCACTTAACTTATGTTACAGTATACATACTGGGGGCCCTGTTCATGGCCATATTCCTGAAGTTACTGCCCTTAACTTACATTACAGTATACATATCCAGGGCCTTGTTCATGGCCATATTCCTGAAGTTACTGCCCTTAACTTATGTTACAGTATACATATCCAGGGCCTTGTTCATGGCCATATTCCTGAAGTTACTGCCCTTAACGTATGTTACAGTATACATATCCAGGGCCTTGTTCATGGCCATATTCCTGAAGTTACTGCCCTTAACTTATGTTACAGTATACATATCCAGGGCCTTGTTCATGGCCATATTTCTGAAGTTACTGCACTTAACTTATGTTACATTATACTTACCCAGGGCCCTGTTCATGGCCATATTCGTGAAGTTACTGGCCTTAACTTATGTTACAGTATACCTACTCAGGGCCCTGTTCATGGCCATATTCCTGAAGTTACTGCCCTTAACTTACATTACTGTACACATCCCAGGGCCCTGTTCATGGCCATATTCCTGAAGTTACTGCCCTTAACTTATGTTACAGTATACATATCCAGGGCCTTGTTCATGGCCATATTCCTAAAGTTACTGCCCTTAACTTATGTTACAGTAAACATACCCAGGGCCCTGTTCATGGTCATATTCCTGAAGTTACTGCCCTTAACCTATGTTACATTATACATACCCAGGGCACTGTTCATGGCCGTATTCCTGAAGTTACTGCCCTTAACTTATGTTACAGTATACATACCCAGGGCCCTGTTCATGGCCATATTCCTGAGGTTACTGCACTTAACTTATGTTACAGTATACATACCCAGGGCCCTGTTCATAGCCGTATTCCCGAAGTTATTGCCTTAACTTATGTTACATTATACATACCCAGGACCCTGTTCATGGCCATGTTCCTGAAGTTACTGCACTTAACTTATGTTACAGTATACATACCCAGGGCCTTGTTCATAGCCGTATTCCCGTAGTTACTGCCTTAACTTATGTTACATTATACATACCCAGGGCCCTATTCATAGCCATATTCCCAAAGTTACTGCCTTAACTTATGGTACATTATACATACCTAGGGCCCTGTTCATGGCCATATTCCTGAAGTTACTGCCTTAACTTATGTTACAGTATACATACCCAGGGCCCTGTACATGGCCATATTCCTGAAGTTACTGCAATTAACTTATGTTACATTATACATACCCAGGGCCCTGTTCATGGCCATATTCCCGAAGTTACTGCCTTAACTTATGTTACATTATACATACCCAGGGCCCTGTTCATGGCCATATTCCTGAAGTTACTGCCTTAACTTATGTTACAGTATACATACCCAGGGCCCTGTTCATAGCCATATTCCTGAAGTTACTGCCTTAACTTATGTTACAGTATACATACCCAGGGCCCTGTACATGGCCATATTCCTGAAGTTACTGCACTTAACTTATGTTACATTATACATACCTAGGGCCCTGTTCATGGCCATATTCCTGAAGTTACTGCCCTTAACTAATGTTACAGTATATACATACCTAGGGCCCTGTTCATGGCCGTATTCCTGAAGTTACTGCCCTTAACTTATGTTACAGTATACATACCCAGGGCCCTGTTCATGGCCATATTCCTGAAGTTACTGCCCTTAACTTATGTTACAGTATACATACCCAGGGCCCTGTTCATGGTTATATTCCTGAAGTTACTGCCCTTAACTTATGTTACAGTATACATACCCAGGGCCCTGTTCATGGCCATATTCCTGAAGTTACTGCACTTAACTTATGTTACATTATACATACCCAGGGCCCTGTTCATGGCCATATTCCTGAAGTTACTGCCCTTAACTTATGTTACAGTATACATATCCAGGGCCTTGTTCATGGCCATATTCCTGAAGTTACTGCCCTTAACTTATGTTACAGTATACATACCCAGGGCCCTGTTCATGGCCATATTCCTGAAGTTACTGCCCTTAACTTATGTTACAGTATACATACCCAGGGCCCTGTTCATGGCCATATTCCTGAAGTTACTGCCCTTAACTTATGTTACAGTATACATACCCAGGGCCCTGTTCATGGCCATATTCCTGAAGTTACTGCCCTTAACTTATGTTACAGTATACATATCCAGGGCCTTGTTCATGGCCATATTTCTGAAATTACTGCCCTTAACTTCTGTTACAGTATACATACCCAGGGCCTGTTCATGGCCATATTCCTGAAGTTACTGCCCTTAACTTATGTTACAGTATACATATCCAGGGCCTTGTTCATGGCCATATTTCTGAAGTTACTGCACTTAACTTATGTTACAGTATACATACCCAGGGCCCTGTTCATGGCCATATTCCTGAAGTTACTGCCCTTAACTTATGTTACAGTATACATACCCAGGGCCCTGTTCATGGCCATATTCCTGAAGTTACTGCCCTTAACTTATGTTACAGTATACATACCCAGGGCCCTGTTCATGGCCATATTCCTGAAGTTACTGCCCTTAACTTATGTTACAGTATACATACTTCAGGGGCCTTGTTCATGGCCATATTCCTGAAGTTACTGCCCTTAACTTATGTTACAGTATACATACCCAGGGCCCTGTTCATGGCCATATTCCTGAAGTTACTGCCCCTTAACTTATGTTACAGTATACATACTCCAGGGCCTGTTCATGGCCATATTCCTGAAGTTACTGCCCTTAACTTATGTTACAGTATACATACCAGGGCCCTGTTCATGGCCATATTCCTGAAGTTACTGCCCTTAACTTATGTTACAGTATACATACCCAGGGCCCTGTTCATGGCCATATTCCTGAAGTTACTGCCCTTAACTTATGTTACAGTATACATACCCAGGGCCCTGTTCATGGCCATATTCCTGAAGTTACTGCCCTTAACTTATGTTACAGTATACATACCCAGGGCCCTGTTCATGGCCATATTCCTGAAGTTACTGCCCTTAACTTACATTACAGTATACATATCCAGGGCCTTGTTCATGGCCATATTCCTGAAGTTACTGCCCTTAACTTATGTTACAGTATACATATCCAGGGCCTTGTTCATGGCCATATTCCTGAAGTTACTGCCCTTAACTTATGTTACAGTATACATATCCAGGGCCTTGTTCATGGCCATATTCCTGAAGTTACTGCCCTTAACTTATGTTACAGTATACATATCCAGGGCCTTGTTCATGGCCATATTCCTGAAGTTACTGCCCTTAACTTATGTTACAGTATACATACCCAGGGCCTTGTTCATGGCCATATTCCTGAAGTTACTGCCCTTAACTTATGTTACAGTATACATACCCAGGGCCTTGTTCATGGCCATATTCCTGAAGTTACTGCCCTTAACTTATGTTACAGTATACATACCCAGGGCCCTGTTCATGGCCATATTCCTGAAGTTACTGCCCTTAACTTATGTTACAGTATACATACTGGGGGCCCTGTTCATGGCCATATTCCTGAAGTTACTGCCCTTAACTTACATTACAGTATACATATCCAGGGCCTTGTTCATGGCCATATTCCTGAAGTTACTGCCCTTAACTTATGTTACAGTATACATACCCAGGGCCCTGTTCATGGTCATATTCCTGAAGTTACTACCCTTAACTTATGTTACAGTATACATACCGGGGGCCCAATGCATGGTCATATTCCTGAAGTTATAGCCCTAACTTATGTTACAGTATACATACCCAGGGCCTTGTTCATGGCCATATTCCTGAAGTTACTGCCCTTAACTTATGTTACAGTATACATATCCAGGGCCTTGTTCATGGCCATATTCCTGAAGTTACTGCCCTTAACTTATGTTACAGTATACATACCCAGGGCCTTGTTCATGGCCATATTCCTGAAGTTACTGCCCTTAACTTATGTTACAGTATACATACCCAGGGCCCTGTTCATGGCCATATTTCTGAAGTTACTGCCCTTAACTTCTGTTACAGTATACATACCCAGGGCCCTGTTCATGGCCGTATTCCTGAAGTTACTGCCCTTAACTTATGTTACAGAATACATACCTAGGGCCCTGTTCATGGTTATATTCCTGAAGTTACTACCCTTAACTTATGTTACAGTATACATACCTAGGGCTCTGTACATGGCCATATTCCTGAAGTTACTGCACTTAACTTATGTTACATTATACATACCTAGGGCCCTGTTCATGGCCATATTCCTGAAGTTACTGCCCTTAACTTATGTTACAGTATACATATCCAGGGCCCTGTTTATAGCCGTATTCCCGAAGTTACTGCCTTAACTTATGTTACAGTATACATACCCAGGGCTCTGTACATGGCCATATTCCTGAAGTTACTGCACTTAACTTATGTTACATTATACATACCTAGGGCCCTGTTCATGGCCATATTCCTGAAGTTACTGCCCTTAACTAATGTTACAGTATACATACCCAGGGCCCTGTTCATGGCCATATTCCTGAAGTTACTGCCTTAACTTATGTTACAGTATACATACCCAGGGCTCTGTTCATGGCCATATTCCTGAAGTTACTGCACTTAACTTATGTTACATTATACATACCCAGGGCCCTGTTCATGGCCATATTCCTGAAGTTACTGCCTTAACTTATGTTACATTATACATACCCAGGGCCCTGTTCATGGCCATATTCCTGAAGTTACTGCCTTAACTTATGTTACAGTATACATACCCAGGGCCCTGTTCATGGCCATATTCCTGAAGTTACTGCCCTTAACTTATGTTACAGTATACATACCCAGGGCCCTGTTCATAGCCATATTCCTGAAGTTACTGCCCTTAACTTATGTTACAGTATACATACCCAGGGCCCTGTTCATGGCCATATTCCCGAAGTTACTGCACTTAACTTATGTTACAGTATACATACCCAGGGCCCTGTTCATGGCCATATTCCTGAAGTTACTGCCTTAACTTATGTTACATTATACATACCAGGGCCCTGTTCATGGCCATATTCCTGAAGTTACTGCCCTTAACTTATGTTACAGTATACATACCCAGGGCCCTGTTCATGGCCATATTCCTGAAGTTACTGCCCTTAACTTATGTTACAGTATACATACCCAGGGCCCTGTAGTCATGGCCATATTCCTGAAGTTACTGCCCTTAACTTATGTTACAGTATACATACCAGGGCCCTGTTCATGGCCATATTCCTGAAGTTACTGCCCTTAACTTATGTTACAGTATAACATACAGGCCCTGTTCATGGCCATATTCCTGAAGTTACTGCCCTTAACTTATGTTACAGTATACATACCCAGGGCCCTGTTTCATGGCCATATTCCTGAAGTTACTGCCCTTAACTTATGTTACAGTATACATACCAGGGGCCCTGTTCATGGCCATATTCCTGAAGTTACTGCCCTTAACTTATGTTACAGTATACATATCCAGGGCCTTGTTCATGGCCATATTCCTGAAGTTACTGCCCTTAACTTATGTTACAGTATACATATCCAGGGCCTTGTTCATGGCCATATTCCTGAAGTTACTGCACTTAACTTATGTTACAGTATACATACCCAGGGCCCTGTTCATGGCCATATTCCTGAAGTTACTGCCCTTAACTTATGTTACAGTATACATACCCAGGGCCCTGTTCATGGCCATATTCCTGAAGTTACTGCACTTAACTTATGTTACAGTATACATACCCGGGGCCCTGTTCATGGCCATATTCCTGAAGTTACAGCCCTTAACTTATGTTACAGTAATACATACCCAGGGCCTGTTCATGGCCATATTCCTGAAGTTACTGCCCTTAACTTATGTTACAGTATACATATCCAGGGGCCTGTTCATGGCCATATATTCCTGAAGTTACTGCCCTTAACTTATGTTACAGTATACATACCCAGGGCCTTGTTCATGGCCATATTCCGTGAAGTTACTGCCCTTAACTTATGTTACAGTATACATACCCAGGGCCCTGTTTCATGACCATATTCCTGAAGTTACTGCCCTTAACTTATGTTACAGTATACACATACCCAGGGCCCTGTTCATGGCCATATTCCTGAAGTTACTGCCCTTAACTTATGTTACAGTATACATACCCAGGGCCCTGTTTCATGGGCCATATTCCTGAAGTTACTGCCTTAACTTATGTTACAGTATACATACCAGGGGGCCTGTGTTCATGGCCATATTCCTGAAGTTATGCCCTTAACTTATGTTACAGTATACATACCCAGGGCCCTGTTCATGGCCATATTCCTGAAGTTACTGCCCTTAACTTATGTTACAGTATACATACCCAGGGCCTGTTCATGGCCATATTCTGAAGTTACTGCCCTTAACTTATGTACAGTATACATACCCAGGGGCCCTGTTCATGGCCATATTCGTGAAGTTACTGCCCTAACTTTATGTTACAGTATACATACCCAGGGCCCTGTTCATGGCCATATTCGTGAAGTTACTGCCCTAATTGTAACAGTAATACATACCCCGGGGCCCTGTTCATGGCCCATATTCCTGTGAAGTTACTGCCCTTGATGACCACAACAGAGAGCCGGGCCAGTGGGTACCATTGTAGGCCAGACCTAGTAACAAATTCAGGCATCACCACATGCTGCATGGATTGTGTTGGACGATGCAGCTGTCACTTCGTGAAAGACTACTTGATACATCAAATCTAGAGTCCCACTCCCTGCAAATGAAGATAATGTGGAATACAAAATTTTATGATGCAATGTACAATAGACAACAGACTTCCAAGTGGCATATAACATGTCCCTTTAGATACTACTGAGATACAAGGCCTTCAGGCCCACAATAAGTTTCCATTCATATATGGCAGTCTGAAATGTTTTTCATAGCTGTACATTCTAAATATAAGAAGTTGTAGTGTAGAAGACAAAGATAATCCATCTGAGAAGGATTAAATTTATCTAACATTTAGTTGTTTAAGAATTATTTATGATCATACAAAAACATTTAGACATCATGTATCTATATCAATGGTAATGTCCATCCACAATAAAGATAAGACAATCATGGTGTGACATCTTTATGATCATCCACAAAAACATAAGACATCAGGGCTGTGGACATCTTATGATCATCCACATAAACATAAGACATCAGGGCTATGACATCTTATGATCATGCCAATAAAACAAAGACAATCAGGGTGGACATCTTATGATCCATCCAAATAAACAAAAGACATCAGGGGTGGGACATCTATTAATGATCATCCACATAAACATAAGACAAATCAGGGCTATTGACATCTTATGATCATCCACATAAACTTCTATAGACATCAGAGCTGGACATCTTAATGATCATCCACATAAACATAAGACATCAGAGCTTGACATCTTATGATCATCCACATAAACTTTCTATAAGAACATCAGAGCTTGATCTATAATGATCATCCACTAAACATAAGACATCAGCGGCTTGAGCATCTTATGATCATCCACATAAACTCTATAAGACATCAGGGTCTTGACATCTTTTGATCATCCACATAAACTACTATAAGACAACCTCAGAGGGCTTGACATCTTATGATCATCCACAACTTTCTAAAACAGTCAGGGCTTTGACATCTTATGATCATCCACATAAACTTCTATAAGACATCAGGTGCTTGACATCTTATGATCATCCACATAAAACATAAGACATCAGCATGTCTTGACATCCTTATGATCATCCACATAAACATAAGACCATCAGATCATGGACATCTTTATGATCATCCACAATAAACATAAGACATCAGGTGGACATCTTATGATCATCCCACATAAACTTCTATAAGACATCAGGGCTTGACATCTTATGATCATCCAACATAAACATAAGACATCAGAGCTTGGACATCTTATGATCATCCACATAAACTTCTCATAAGACATTCATCAGTTATCAGGGCTGGACATCTTATGATCATCCACATAAACATAAGACATCAGGGCTTGACATCTTATGATCATCCACATAAACTTCTATAAGACATCAGAGCTGGACATCTTATGATCATCCACATAAACATAAGACATCAGGGCTTGACATCTTATGATCATCCACATAAACTTCTATAAGACATCAGAGCTTGACATCTTATGATCATCCACATAAACTTCTATAAGACATCAGGGCTTGACATCTTATGATCATCCACATAAACATAAGACATCAGGGCTTGACATCTTATGATCATCCACATAAACATAAGACATCAGAGCTTGACATCTTATGATCATCCACATAAACATAAGACATCAGGGCTGGACATCTTATGATCATCCACATAAACATAAGACATCAGGGCTTGACATCTTATGATCATCCACATAAACATAAGACATCAGAGCTTGACATCTTATGATCATCCACATAAACTTCTATAAGACATCAGAGCTGGACATCTTATGATCATCCACATAAACATAAGACATCAGGGCTTGACATCTTTTGACATCTTATGATCATCCACATAAACATAAGACATCAGAGCTTGACATCTTATGATCATCCACATAAACTTCTATAAGACATCAGAGCTGGACATCTTATGATCATCCACATAAACATAAGACATCAGGGCTGGACATCTTATGATCATCCACATAAACATAAGACATCAGGGTGAGGTTGACATCTTATGATCATCCCATAAAACATAAGACATCAGAGCTGGACATCTTATGAATCATCCACATAAACTTCAATAAGACATCAGGGCTGGACATCTTATGATCATCCACATAAACATAAGACATCAGGGCTTGACATCTTATGATCATCCACATAAACATAAGACATCAGGGCTGGACATCTTATGATCATCCACATAAACATAAGACATCAGGGCTTGACATCTTATGATCATCCACATCAACATAAGACATCAGGGTGGGACATAAGACATCAGGGCTGCACATCTTATGATCATCCACATAAACATAAGACATCAGGGCTTGACATCTTATGATCATTCCACAAAAAGGACTATAAGACATCAGGGCTTGACATCTATGATCATCCACATCAACATCACATATGACATCAGAGCTTGACATCTTTGATGATCATCCACATTATAAGCCACACTTCTATAAGACATCAGAGCTGGACATCTTATGATCATCCACATAAACATAAGACATCAGGGCTGGACATCTTATGATCATCCACATAAACATAAGACATCAGGGCTTGACATCTTATGATCATCCACATAAACTTCTATAAGACATCAGGGCTGGACATCTTATGATCATCCACATAAACATAAGACATCAGGGCTGGACATCTTATGATCATCCACATAAACATAAGACATCAGGGCTGGACATCTTATGATCATCCACATAAACATAAGACATCAGGGCTGGACATCTTATGATCATCCACATAAACATAAGACATCAGGGCTTGACATCTTATGATCATCCACATAAACTTCTATAAGACATCTGGGCCTGGACATCTTATGATCATCCACAAAAACATAAGACATCAGAGCTTGTGACATCTTATGATCATCCACAAAAACATAAGACATCAGGGCTGCAGGACATCTTATGATCATCCATATCTTACATAAACAAAAGACCATCAGGGCTGGACATCTTATGATCATCCACAAAAACATAAGACATCAGGGCTGGACATCTTATGATCATCCACATAAACATAAGACATCAGGGCTGGACATCTTATGATCATCCACAAAAACATAAGACATCAGGGCTGGACATCTTATGATCATCCACATCAAAACATAAGACAACAGGGTGGCACATAAGACATCAGGCTGCACAGCTTAATGATCAGACCACTTATAAGAACATAAGACATCAGGGCTGTGACATCTTATGATCATCCACATAAACTTGGTATAAGACATCAGAGTGCTGGGACATCTTATGACATCATCCACGACATAAACTTCTATAAGACATCAGGGATGGACATCTGATGATCATCCCATCAAATAAGACATCAGTGAGGGCTGGACATCAGGGCTGCACATCTTATGATCATCCACAAAAAAACATAAGACATCAGGCTTAGACATCTTATGATCATCCACATAAACATAAGACATCAGGGCTGGACATCTTATGATCATCCACATACATAGAGACATTCAGGGCTGGACTCAGTCAAAAACATGTAGACATCATGGTGGACATCTTATGAGTCATGCCACATAATACATAAGTGGCAGGGCTGGGACATTGTATTTCGAACATCACATCAAAACTGCTATAGAAGACTTAGTTATAAACATTACCATGGTAACAGAGTTTAGACTGTGTGGAGCTGTATTGTATTTCTCTCATCAAACTGCTATAGAAGACTTAGTTATAAACATTACCATGTAGTAACAGAGTTAGACTGTGTGGAGCTGTATTGTATTTCTCATCATCAAACTGCTATAGAAGACTTAGTTATAAA
This sequence comes from Argopecten irradians, assembly GCF_041381155.1. Lineage (NCBI taxonomy): Eukaryota > Metazoa > Mollusca > Bivalvia > Pectinida > Pectinidae > Argopecten > Argopecten irradians. The sequence goes on along the minus strand of NC_091136.1, from coordinate 70,488,746 downwards.
CATTACCATGGTAACAGAGTTAGACTGTGTGGAGCTGTATTGTATTTCTCTCATCAAACTGCAATAGAAGACTTAGTTATAAACATTACCATGGTAACAGAGTTAGACTGTGTGGAGCTGTATTGTATTTCTCTCATCAAACTGCTATAGAAGATTTAGTTATAAACATTACCATGGTAACAGAGTTAGACTGTGTGGAGCTGTATTGTATTTCTCTCATCAAACTGCTTATAGAAGACTTAGTTATAAACATTACCATGGTAACACAGAGTTAGACTGTGTGGAGCTGTATTGTATTTCTCTCATCAAACTGCTATAGAAGACTTAGTTATAAACATTACCATGGTAACAGAGTTAGACTGTGTGGAGCTGTATTGTATTTCTCTCATCAAACTGCTATAGAAGACTTAGTTATAAACATTACCATGGTAACAGAGTTAGACTGTGTGGAGCTTGTATTGTATTTTCTCTCATCAAACTGCTATAGAAGACTTAGTTATAAACATTACCATGGTAACAGAGTTAGACTGTGGAGCTGTATTGTATTTTCTCTCATCAAACTGCTATAGAAGACTTAGTTATAAACATTACCATGGTAACAGAGTTAGACTGTGTGTGGAGCTGTATTGTATTTAATCTCATCAAACTGCTATAGAAGACTTAGTTATAAACATTACCATGGTAACAGAGTTAGACTGTGGAGCTGTATTGTATTTATCTCATCAAACTGCTATAGAGACTTAGTTATAAAACATTACCATGGTAACAGAGTTAGACTGTGTGGAGCTTAATGTATTTCTCTCATCAAACCGTGCTATACTTAGTTTATAAACATTTACATGGTAACAGAGTTAGACTGTGTGGAGCTGTATTGTATTTCTCTCATCAAACTGCTATAGAAGACTTAGTTATAAACATTACCATGGTAACAGAGTTAGACTGTGTGGAGAGTTGTTTGTATTTTTCTCTCATCAAACTGCTATAGAAGACTTAGTTATAAACATTACCATGGTAACAGAGTTAGACTGTGTGGAGCTGTATTGTATTTCTCTCATCAAACTGCTTATAGAAGACTTATTTATAAAACATTACCATGGTAACAGAGTTAGACTGTGTGGAGCTGTATTGTATTTCTCTCATCAAACTGCTATAGAAGACTTAGTTATAAACATTACCATGGTAACAGAGTAGGAGTAGACTGTTGTACAATACCATGGAACCGATTTAGACTGTGTGGATTGTATTGTATTTCTCTCATCAAACTGCTATACAGAAGACTTAGTTATAAACATTACCATGGTAACAGAGTTAGACTGTGTGGAGCTGTATTGTATTTCTCTCATCAAACTGCTATAGAAGACTTAGTTATAAACATTACCATGGTAACAGAGTTAGACTGTGTGGAGCTGTATTGTATTTATCTCATCAAACTGCTATAGAAGACTTAGTTATAAACATTACCATGGTAACAGAGTTAGACTGTGTGGAGCTGTATTGTATTTCGTCTCATCAAACTGCTATAGATTTAGTTATAAAACATTACCATGTAACAGAGTTAGACTGTGTGGAAGCTGTATTGTATTTCTCTCATCAAACTGCTATAGAAGACTTAGTTATAAACATTACCATGGTAACAGAGTTAGACTGTGTGGAGCTGTATTGTATTTCTCTCATCAAACTGCTATAGAAGACTTAGTTATAAACATTACCATGGTAACAGAGTTAGACTGTGTGGAGCTGTATTGTATTTCTCTCATCAAACTGCTATAGAAGACTTAGTTATAAACATTACCATGGTAACAGAAGACTGTGTGTAGCTGTACATCAAACTGCTATAGAGTTTAGTAAAGGAACATGGTAACAGAGTTAATTCTAGACTGTGTGGAGCTGAATTGTATTTCTCCTCATCAAACTGCTATAGAAGACTTAGTTTATAAACATTACCATGGTAACAGAGTTAGACTGTGTGGAGCTGTATTGTATTTTTCTCTCATCAAACTGCTATAGAAGACTTAGTATATAAACATTACCATGGTAACAGAGTTAGACTGTGTGGAGCTGTATTGTATTTATCTCATCAAACTGTTATAGAAGACTTAGTTTTATAAACATGTACCATGGTAACAGAGTTTAGACTGTGTGGAGCTGTATTGTATTTATCTCATCAAACTGCTATAGAAGACTTAGTTATAAACAATACCAAGGTAACATTAGTTAGACTGTGTAGAGAGCTGTATTGTATCTATCTCATCATCAAACTGATTTAGTTATAAACATTACCATGTGGTAAAAGAGTTAAGACTTAGTGTATTAATAAACAATTACCATCAAACTGGAATAGAAACTAAGTTATAAACATTACCATGGTAAACAGAGTTAGACCGTGTGGAGCTGTATTGTATTTTCTCTCATCAAACTGCTATAGAAGACTTAGTTATAAACATTACCATGGTAACAGAGTTTAGACTGTGGTCGGAAGCTGTATTGTATTTCTCTCTCAAATCAAACTGCATTATAGAAGACTGTAGTTATAAACATTAGAAGACTTAGTTATAAACATTACCATGGTAACAGAGTTAGACTGTGTGGAGCTGTATTGTATTTCTCTCATCAAACTGTCTATAGAAGACTTAGTTATAAACATTACCATGGTAACAGAGTTAGACTGTGTGGAGCTGTATTGTATTTCTCTCATCAAACTGCTATAGAAGACTTAGTTATAAACATTACCATGGTAACAGAGTTAGACTGTGTGGAGCTGTATTGTATTTCTCTCATCAAACTTCTATAGAAGATTTAGTTATAAACATTACCATGGTAACAGAGTTAGACTGTGTGGAGCTGTATTGTATTTTATCATCATCAAACTGCTATAGAAACTTAGTTATAAACATTACCATGGTAACAGAGTTAGACTGTGTGGAGCTGTAATTGTATTTCTCTCATCAAACTGCTATAGAAGACTTAGTTATAAACATTACCATGGTAACAGAGTTAGACTGTGTGGAGCTGTATTGTATTTCTCTCATCAAACTGCTATAGAAGACTTAGTTATAAACATTACCATGGTAACAGAGTTAGACTGTGTGGAGCTGTATTGTATTTATCTCATCAAACTGCTATAGAAGATTTAGTTATAAACATTACCATGGTAACAGAGTTAGACTGTGTGGAGCTGTATTGTATTTATCTCATCAAACTGCTATAGAAGACTTAGTTATAAACATTACCATGGTAACAGAGTTAGACTGTGTGTAGCTGTAATTGTATTTTCTCTCATCAAACTGCTATAGAAGACATTAACCATGGTAACAGTTTAACTAAAATTTCATTACCAACTGAAGTAACAGAGTTAGACTGTGTGGAGCTGTATTGTATTTATCTCATCAAACTGCTATAGAAGATTTAGTTATAAACATTACCATGGTAACAGAGTTAGACTGTGTGGAGCTGTATTGTATTTCTCTCTATCAACCATCAAACTTAGCTATAGAATTTATCTTCATCAAACTGATATTTAGTTATAAACATTACCATGGTTAACAGAGTTAGACTGTGTGGAGCTGTATTGTATTTCTCTCATCAAAACTGCTATAGAAGACTTTAGTTATAAACATTACCATGGGTAACCATGAGTTAGACTGTGTGGAGAGCTGTATTGTATTGTTCTATCATCAAACTGTCTATAGAAGAAGAAATTTAGTTATAACATTACCATGGTAACAGAGTTAGACATGTGTGGAGCTGTATTGTTATTTATTTTCTCATCAAACTGTTATAGAAGATATACTTAGTTATTAAACATTACCATAGTAACAGAGTTAGACTGTGGAGGAGCTGTATTGTTATTTCTCTCATCAAACTGCTATAGAAGATTTAGTTATAAACATTACCATGGTAACAGAGTTAGACTGTGTGTGAGCTGTATTGTATTCTCTCATCAAACTGCTATAGAAGATTTAGTTATAAAACATTCAGGGTTCCATGGTCTACATAACAGAGTTAGACTGTGTGGAGCTGTTTTTCATTGTCATTTAAGAAATCTCATCAAACTGTTATAGAAGACTTAGTTATAAACATTACCATGGTAACAGAGTTAGACTGTGTGGAGCTGCTAATTGTATTATCTCTCATCATTTTGCTAGAAGGACTTAGTTATATAAACATTACCATGGTAACAGAGTTAGACTGTGTGGAGCTGTATTGTATCTTATCTCATCAAACTGCTATAGAAGACTTAGTTGATAAACATTACCATGGTAACAGAGTTAGACTGTGTGGAGCTGTATTGTATTTATCCACATTTTAAACTGCGTAAAGAAAGCTAGCATAGGGTATGTCCTTATAATTAATGTGTAATATTGTTATCTAATGGTAGTATGTACTTATAATTAAAATTAAAAAGCTTGTTTATATTTTTGTTATATACTAAAATAACAGGTATTATTTATAGCTAATGGGTACCACTTATAATTAATGTTAAACTGGGGTTGTTTTGTTAGCTCTATTGTTATATCAAACATGTTATGGGTTTTGTATTTCTGTGGTTATCTTGATTATTATGTTAAAGATAAGCTTGTTTGCTGTAATGTATGTATCTCATCCATCTAATTGGGTATATTAGTTTATAATTAATGTTAAATAATGTTTAGATTGTTTTTTTGTTATATCTGTATTGGTATTACTTATAATAAATGTTAAATAAAGTTATTTTTGTTATAAATGGGTATTACTTATAAGTAATGTTAAAGGCTGTAAATGATTAATTGAGGTTGTTTTGTTATATCTGGACTTAATGGGTATGCTTAACATTACTTATGGGTATGGGACTTATAATTAATGTTAAATAAGTTGTTTTGTGTTATATCTAATGGGTATGGACTTATAAATTAATTTTAAAATGTCTAGACGGTTGTTTTGTGTTATATCTAATGGGTATGTACTTATAATTAATGTTAAATGGGTTGTTTTGTTATATCTATGGGTATGTACGTATATCATTAATGAATGTTTAAAGAAGTAGTTTTATTATATCTAATTCGGTCATGGTACTTATAATTAATGTTAAATGGGTTGTTTTGTTATATCTTACATGTCTTATATGTTAAAATAAGTTGTTTTGTTATATCTTAATGGGGTTTGGACTTATAACTAAGAAAATGGGCCAGATAATTCTTATACCCAAATTTATGTTCTATGTTAATGTAAATAAGTTGTTTTGTTATATCTAATGGGTATGAACTTATACTTTTATGTTAAAATATCTGTTTTGTTATATCTATGGGTATTGTCCTTATAGTTAATGTTAAATGGTTGTTTTGTTATAATCTAATGGTATGTACTATAATTAATGTTATTTTGGGCTTTTTTGTTTATATCTAATGGTTATGGTTATATAATTAATGTTTAAAATAATTGTTGTGATATATAATGGGTAATAACATATAATTAATGTATAAATAATGTTTTTTATATTAATGGGTATGTTTATAATTAAATGTTAAATCTATGGGTTGTTTTGTTATATCTAATGTAATGGTTTAAGCTATTAAATCCTGATGTAAGTCCTTATAATTAATGTTAATAAGTTGTTTTGTTATATCTAATGGGTATGTGTTTTTACAGTTATGTTAAATAGGTGTTTTGAGGTATATCTAACTTATATGTAAACTTATAATTATAAGTTAATAATAAGTCTGTTTTGGTTATATCTAATGGGTATTGTACTTATAATTAATGTTAAATGAGAGTTGTTTTGTTTTATCTAATGGGTATTGTACTTCATATTAATAGTAAATGGGTTGTTTTTGTTATCTATGTAATGGGTTGTAACTTATAATTAATGTTAATGGGGTTGTTTTGTTATATCTAATGGGTATGTAACTTAGATATTTAATGTTAAATGGGTTGTTTTGTTATATCTAATGGGTATTGTACTTATATATTAATGTTAAATGGGTTGTTTTGTTTATCTAATGGGTATGTACTTATAATTAATGTTAAATAAGTTGTTTTGTTATATCTAATGGGTATGTACTTTATAAATTATTGTTAAATATAAGTTGTTTTGTTATATCTAATAGGTATGTCCTTATAATTAATGTTAAATGGGGATTGTTTGTGCTATATCTAATGTGTATGGGACTTATAATTAATGTTAATATAAGTTGTTTTGTTAATATCTCTAATGGGTATGGACTTATAATTACTGTTAAATAAGTTGTTTTGTTATTATCTAATGGGTATGGGTACTTATAATTAATGTTAAATGGGGTTGTTTTGTTATATCTAATGGGTATGTACTTATAATTAATAATGTTAAATATATACTCTAATGTTCTAAATGGTGTTTTGTTATATCTAATGGGTATGTACCTTATAATTAAATGTTAAATGGTGTTTTGGTATATTCTAATGGGTATCCATATGTCCTTATAATATAATGGTATATAAATAATGTTATGGGTTGTTTTGCCTATATCTAATGGGTATGTACTTATAAATTAATGTTAAAAGGGGTAAAATAAGTTGTACTTTGTTATATTAAATGGGTTATGGGGTTTACTTATAATTAATGTTAAATAAGTTGTTTTGTTATATCTAATGGGTATGGACTTATAATTAATTGTTAAATAAGTTGTTTGTTATATCTTGAATGGGTATGTACTTATAATTAATGGTAATAATGGTTTTGTTATATCTAATGGGTATGGACTTATAATTAATGGTTAAATAAGTTGTTTTGTTATATCTAATGGGTATGGTACTTATAATTAATGTTAAATGGGTTGTTTTTGTTATATCTAATGGGTATGTACTTATAATTAATGTTATAAATAAGTTGTTTTTGTTATATCTAATGGGTATGGACTTATAATTTAATGTTAAATAAGTTGTTTTGTTATATCTAATGGGTATGTACTTATAATTAATGTTAAATAAGTTGTTTTGTTATATCTAATGGGTATGGACTTATAATTAATGTTAAATGGGTTGTTTTGTTATATCTAATGGGTATGTACTTATAATTAATGTTAAATGGGTTGTTTTGTTATATCTAATGGGTATGGTTATAATTAATGTTTAAGTATATTAATGGGTTAAATTAATGGTAAATAAGTTGTTTTGTTATATCTAATGGGTATGGACTTATAATTAATGTTAAATGGGCTGTTTTTAATGTTATATCTTAATGGGTATGGGACTTATAATTAATGTTAAATAAGTTGTTTTGTTATATCTAATGGGTATGGACTTATAATTAAATGTTAAATAAGTTGTTTTTGTTATATTCTAATGGGTATGTACTTATTAATTAATGTTAAATAAAGGTGCTGTTTTGTTATATCTAATGGGTATGGACTTATAATTAATGTTAAATGGGTTGTTTTGTTATATCTAATGGGTATGTACTTATAATTAATGTTAAATGGGCTGTTTTGTTATATCTAATGGGTATTGTACTTATAATTAAGGTTAATATATAATGGGTGTTTTGTTTTATACTAATGGGTATGGACTTATAATTATGTTAATGTAAATAGGTTGTTTTGTTATATCTAATGGGTATGGATACTTATAATTTTAATGTTAATTTACGTTGTTTTGTTATTATCTAATGGGTATGTACTTATAATTAATGTTAAATAAGTTGTTTTGTTATATCTAATGGGTATGTACTTATAATTAATGTTAAATGGGCTGTTTTGTTATATCTAATGGGTATGGACTTATAATTAATGTTAAATAAGTTGTTTTGTTATATCTAATGGGTATGGACTTATAATTAATGTTAAATAAGTTGTTTTGTTATATCTAATGGGTATGGACTTATAATTAATGTTAAATAAGTTGTTTTGTTATATCTAATGGGTATGGACTTATAATTAATGTTAAATAAGTTGTTTTGTTATATCTAATGGGTATGTCCTTATAATTAATGTTAAATGGGTTGTTTTGTTATATCTAATGGGTATGTACTTATAATTAATGTTAAATAAGTTGTTTTGTTATATCTAATGGGTATGTACTTATAATTAATGTTAAATGGGTTGTTTTGTTATATCTAATGGGTATGGACTTATAATTAATGTTAAATGGGTTGTTTTGTTATATCTAATGGGTATGGACTTATAATTAATGTTAAATAAGTTGTTTTGTTATATCTAATGGGTATGGACTTATAATTAATGTTAAATGGGTTGTTTTGTTATATCTAATGGGTATGTACTTATAATTAATGTTAAATAAGTTGTTTTGTTATATCTAATGGGTATGGACTTATAATTAATGTTAAATAAGTTGTTTTGTTATATCTAATGGGTATGTACTTATAATTAATGTTAATGGGTTGTTTTGTTATATCTAATGGGTATGGACTTATAAATTAATGTTAAATGGGGATTGTTTAGTATGGTATATCTAATGGGTATGTACTTATAATTAATGTTTAATATAAGTCTGTTTGGGCTGTATATATCTAATGGGTATGTACATAATGGGGTTGTTTTTGTTTTATAATTAATGGGTTTGTTAAATTATAATAATGCTGTTTTTTGTTATATCTAATGGGTATGGGACTTATATTAATGATTAAATGTGTAAATGGGTAAGTTAAAATGTTGTTTTGTTATATCTAATGGGTATGTACTTATAATTAATGTTAAATAAGTTGTTTTGTTATATCTAATGGGTATGTACTTATAATTAATGTTAAATGGGTTGTTTTGTTATATCTAATGGGTATGGACTTATAATTAATGTTAAATGGGTTGTTTTGTTATATCTAATGGGTATGGACTTATAATTAATGTTAAATGGGCTGTTTTGTTATATCTAATGGGTATGGACTTATAATTAATGTTAAATAAGTTGTTTTGTTATATCTAATGGGTATGTACTTATAATTAATGTTAAATGGGTTGTTTTGTTATATCTAATGGGTATGTACTTATAATTAATGTTAAATAAGTTGTTTTGTTATATCTAATGGGTATGGACTTATAATAATGTTTAAATGGGTTGTTTTGTTATATCTAATGGATGTATTTATAATTAATGTTAAATGGGTTGTTTTTGTTTATATCTAAATGGGTATTATAATGTATGTACTTATAATTAATGTTAAATAAATAATGTTGTTTTGTTATATCTAATGGGTATGTACTTATAATTAATGTTAAATAAGTTGTTTTGTTTATATCTATAATGGGTATGTACTTATATAATTAATGTTAAATGAAGTTGTTTTGTTATATCTAATGGGTATATGGACTTATAATTTAATGTTAAATAAGTTGTTTTGTTATATCTAATGGGTATGGACTTTATAATTAATGTTAAATGGGCTTGTTTTGTTATATCTAATGGGTATGGTACTTATTAATTAATGTTAAATAATGGGTATGTTTTAATTAAGATAAATATTAATGGGTATTGTACTTATAATTAATGTTAAATAAGTTGTTTTGTTATATCTAATGGGTATGTACTTATAATTAATGTTTAAATAAGTTGTTTTGTTATATCTAATGGGTAATGTACTTATAATTAATTGTTATAATATGGGTTGTTTTGTTATATCTAATGGGTATGGACTTATAATTAATGTTAAATGGGTTGTTTTGTTAATGTTATGTTGTTGTTTTATATCTAAGTGGGTATGGGTATTGGACTTAATAATTAATGTTAAATGGGCTGTTTTGTTATATCTAATGGGTATGTACTTATAATTAATGTTAAATAAGTTGTTTTGTTATATCTAATGGGTATGGGGACTTATAATTAATGTTAAATAAGCTTGTTTTGTTATATCTAATATGGGTATGGACTTATAATTAATGTTAAATGGGTTGTTTTGTTATATCTAATGGGTATGTACTTATAAATTAATGTTAAATGGACTTTTTGTTATATTAATGGGTATGGAATATAAGTTAAATGGGCTTGTTTTGTTATATCTAAATGGGTATGGACTTATAATTAATGTTAAATAAAGTTGTTTTGTTATATCTAATAAGTTTATTTTGTTATATCTAATGGGTATGTACTTATAATTAATGTTAAATAAGTTGTTTTGTTATATCTAATGGGTATGTACTTATAATTAATGTTAAATAAGTTGTTTTGTTATATCTAATGGGTATGGACTTATAATTAATGTTAAATAAGTTGTTTTGTTATATCTAATGGGTTGTTTTGTTTATATGGACTTATAATTAATGTTAAATAAGTTGTTTTGTTATATCTAATGGGTATGGACTTATAATTAATGTTAAATAAGTTGTTTTGTTATATCTAATGGGTATGGACTTATAATTAATGTTAAATGGGTTGTTTTGTTATATCTAATGGGTATGTACTTATAATTAATGTAAATGGGTTGTTTTGTTATATCTAATGGTTATAATTATAATTAATGTATAAATGGGTTATATCGAATGGGTATGGACTTATAATTAATGTTAAATAAGTTGTTTTTGTTATATCTAATGGGTATGGTTATATCTAATGGGCTGTTTTGTTATATTATAATGTACTTTAATTAATGTTAAATAATTTGTTTTGTTATATCTAATGGGTATGTACTTATAATTAATGTTAAATGTTGTGTTTTGTTGTTTTGTTATAATATATGTTAATGGGTATGGGTACTTATAAATTAATGTTAAATGGGTTGTTTTTGTTATATCTAATGGGTATGGACTTATAATTAATGTTTAAAATAAGTTGTTTATCTAATGGGTATGGACTATCTTAATGGTAAATGGGCTGTATGTTATATTATATGGGATTATAATTAATGTTAAATAAGTTGTTTTGTTATATCTAATGGGTATATACTCTATATTTATTGTTAAATAAGGACTTATAATTAATGTTAAATAAGTTGTTTTGTTATATCTAATGGGTATGTACTTATAATTAATGTTAAATAAGTTGTTTTGTTATATCTAATGGGTATGGACTTATAATTAATGTTAAATAAGTTGTTTTGTTATATCTAATGGGTATGGACTTATAATTAATGTTAAATAAGTTGTTTTGTTATATCTAATGGGTATGGACTTATAATTAATGTTAAATGGGTTGTTTTGTTATATCTAATGGGTATGTACTTATAATTAATGTTAAATGGGTTGTTTTGTTATATCTAATGGGTATGGACTTATAATTAATGTTAACTTATTATTAATGTTAAATGGGTTGTTTTGTTATATCTAATGGGTATGGACTTATAATTAATGTTAAATGGGCTGTTTTGTTATATCTAATGGGTATGGACTTATAATTAATGTTAAATAAGTTGTTTTGTTATATCTAATGGGTATGTACTTATAATTAATGTTAAATAAGTTGTTTTGTTATATCTAATGGGTATGTACTTATAATTAATGTTAAATAAGTTGTTTTGTTATATCTAATGGGTATGTACTTATAATTAATGTTAAATAAGTTGTTTTGTTATATCTAATGGGTATGTACTTATAATTAATGTTAAATAAGTTGTTTTGTTATATCTAATGGGTATGGACTTATAATTAATGTTAAATGGGTTGTTTTGTTATATCTAATGGGTATGTCCTTATAATTAATGTTAAATGGGTTGTTTTGTTTATATCTAATGGGTATGGACTTTATTAATTAAATGTTAAAAATAAGTTGTTTTGTTATATCTAATGGGTATGTACTTATAATTTAATGTTAAAATTAAGTTGTTTTGTTATATCTAATGGGTATGGACTTTATACTTAATGTTAAATAAGTTGTTTTGTTATATCTCCTATGGGTATGGACTTATAATTAATGTTAAAATGGGTTGTTTTGTTATATTCTAATGGGTATGGAACTTATAATTAACTGTTAAATAAGTTGTTTTGTTATATCTAATGGGTTATGGACTTATAATTAATGTTTAAATAGGGCTGTTTTGTTATATCTAATGGGTATGTACTTATAATTAATGTTAAATAAGTTGTTTTGTTATATCTAATGGGTATGGACTTATAATTAATGTTAAATAAGTTGTTTTGTTATATCTAATGGGTATGGACTTATAATTAATGTTAAATGGGTTGTTTTGTTATATCTAATGGGTATGTACTTATAATTAATGTTAAATGAGTTGTTTTGTTATATCTAATGGGTATGTACTTATAAGAAATGTTAAATGGGTTGTTTTGTATATATTTAATGGGTATGTACTTATAATTAACTGTTAAAATGGGCTTGTTTTGTTATATCTAATGGGTATATACTTATAATAATGTGTTAAATAAGCTGTTTTGTTATATCTAATGGGTATTATATGGACTTATGTATTAATGTTTAAATAAGGGCTGTTTTGTTATATCTAATGGGTATGTCACTTATAATTAATGTTAAATGGGTTGTTTTGTTATATCATTAATGGGTATGAGATCTTATAATTAATGGTTTTAAATGTGAGTTTTGTTTTGTTATATCTAATGGGATATGGACTTATAATTTAATGTTAAATAAGTTGTTTTTGTTACTTTCAAATGGGTAAAGTACTTGATATTTAATGATTTAAATAAGCTTGTTTTTGGTGATTATCTAATGGGTATGATATTTATAATTAATGTTTAATGGGCTGTTCTAATTGTGGGTATGGACTTAGGAATTAATGTTAAATAAGTTGTTTTGTTTATATCTAAATGGGTTATGGTCTTTTTAATTATTATAATAAAATAAATGTTTTAAATCTTTCTGAAGATTTTTAATGATTAATCTCTAATTTCTCTATTGTACCCAATTCTTTCTACTCCAGGGAGTCAAAGCCAAGATTTATGCAAATTCTGTTTCCCTTCCCCAAAGGATGTTTCTGGTCAAATTTGGTTACAGTTACAATCCATGCAAAAGTCTAGGAGTAGAAGTGATTTAAAAAATCTCCTCTGTTAACCCCTTTTGGACGGACACCCATCCTGCCCCATAGAAGTTAGAACCAAGACATATACAAAGTCTGTTCCCCTTTCCACAAGGATGTTTCTGGCCGAAGGACTATATGAACTATTGGGCCTTTCTTGGCTCCGAAATTCACTGAATTATAGTTATCCATACATAGATAAAATATAATTTTAGAATGAAATAACAATAACCCCCGGGGGGTCAGAGCCAAAATTTATACAAACTCTGTTCCCTCCCTCCCTCCCCATCCCCCCCAAAGGATGTTTCTGGCCAAATTTGGTTACAATAATACAGAACTCTATGACTAGTAGCGATTTAAAGGATTTACCTCAATTTCCCTATTGGGCCCCGCCCCTCCTGCTCCTGGGGGGTCAGAGCCAAAATTAATACAAACAGACAGACGACGGACGAGGGATGACGGACGCCGCGCCAAAACATAAGCTCACCTGGCCGTAGATTGCTACAGGGAATGTTGTAAACTGGAGCCATATATGCCTAATAGTGCATATAGTTGTTTGGTTATAATTGACGAAGAACTCTATGACTTGTAGAAATTTAAAGGATTTACCTCTATTTCCCCTATTGGGTCCTGCCCCTCCTACCCCTGGGAGGGGGGGGGTGGGTGGGTCAAAGCCAAAATTTATACAAACTGCATTCCCCTTTCCCACACTATGTTTCTGAACAAATTTGGTTACAATCCATGCATAACTCTGACTAGTAGTGATTTAAATGATTTACCTTCATTTCCCTTAATGAGCAATGCCCCTCTTGCCCCCGAGGGGGGTTAAAACCCGACGTTATCAGGACATTATAATAAAGACAAAAGCATTGCATTCTAATTTGGTAAAATAATCCCTTGGCAAATCAATGAAACTGTATGTTGAGGTAAATTTGAATTTATCAAGTAATCTGAAAAATTAATTATTAGCATTGATATCAATACTTTTGAATTTCATCAGGGCATGAAATAAATCTTGTTTGCAAACAAAATGTCTTTCACATCATGGTAAAATTAAACAAGAGGCCCAAGAGGCCTTGACGGTCACCCGAGTGCTGCTACATAAAGAGCATTGCAAAGTTGGTTCCAATCTGTAAAAAGTATTTATGTATCAGAATAAACTTTAAAGTTGAACCTCCGTATTAGAATTTTTATTTTTTGTTTTTCATTTTGATAGTTAGTGTATTATGTTACCAAACCTTATGCTTAAAATTCCAATTTGCTTTGCCAACATTAAACAACAAAACCAAACTAGAAGTCAGTCAGTGTCAGTGATTTTATAAATTTCACTTTTTAATCTATAAAGAGTATTTGGTTCCATCAAACCTATGAATTCAGAAGCAGATTTTAGAAATTTAAGCCATTTTGACCCATTTTGGCCCCGCCCCTCTGGTCCCTGGGGGTCAGCCAGGACCAATATGGATATGGTGTAATGGCTAGTAATTCTAACCCAGTTTGACTCATTTCCTATTAAAACTAAACATAAGCAAATAATGTTCATAAATTTATTTTTCCTATATAAACTATAGTAAATTTGACCCCCTCCCCAGGGGAAAGTCTGAGATCCCAGGGCCATGAAATTCACACTTTTTGTAAAGGGCCTTATGATCTTCCAATCTATGAAGAGTATCTGGTTCCATCAAATCTGTGAATTCAGAAGAAGATTTTTGAAGTTTTAGCCTATTTGACCCCTTTTAGCCCCATCCCTAAGGCCCCTGGGGGTCGGCCAGGACCGATATGGATATGACGATAAAATGCTGTCTCAGGCTAAAACTTCTAACCCAGTTTGACTAATTTCCTATGAAAAATAAGCAAATAACATTTATAAATGTGTTTTTCCTATATAAACTATAGTAAACTTGACCCCCTCCCCAGGGGGAAACATGAAACCCCAGGGTCATATAATTCACAATTTTTGTAAAGGACCTTAAGACCTCTCCATCTATGAAGAGTATTTGATTCTACCAGTTCCAGAATTTCAGAAGAAGATTTTTGAAGTTTTAGCCTATTTGACCCCTTTTGGCCCCGCCCTAAGACCCCTATGAGTCAGTCATGAAAAATTTGTTAATAGGATTCAATGGCCATTTCATAGGGATAATTCTGACCACATTTAACTAATTTTCTATTATAAATGACCAAATAATGCTCCAAAATGTGTTTTCACTATATAAACTATAGTAAACTTAACCCCCTCCCCAGGGGGAAACCTGAGACCCCAGGGTCATATAATTCACAATTTTTGTAGAGGGCCTTGAGACCTTTCAATCTATGAAGAGTATTTGATTCTGCCATTTCTGGAATTTCAGAAGAAGAGTTTTGAAGTTTTAGCCTATTTGACCCCTTTTGGCCTCACCCCTAAGGCCCCTGGGGGGCTGGGACCATATAATTCACAATTTTGGTTGACCTTTGTCTATGGAAGGTTAATGGAAAACTTCAACAAATTTGGTTCAGTAGTTTTGGAGAAGAAGTCGAAAAAGTAAATTGTTAATCGCCATACGATGCACGACGGACGACAGACGACGCACGACGACGGACAAAAGGCGATTAGAATAGGTCACTTGAGACTTCGTCTCAGGTGACCTAAAAATAATGACATCAATGTTTGAGATAAACATAATATTTCATTACCTAGTTTAAACATAATTCAGCAAATAATTTTGAAATTGGGGTATTGTCTACTTTGACCTTACCTTGTGGAATTTTAGTGAATAAAAAGGTCTCCTGGAACATAGGGTTTTCTCCTGGTTTGGCCTTGGTTTTGAAACGATGTTTCTTGGAGGGGAGAAGTAAAAGTCTGACCTGCGTATTACTGGCTCCGCCTCTTTCTTTACTGGGAATTTCTTGTGCCTGATGTATTGTCACAGCCATGCGGCCTCGTTTAGGATCATATGAAAATGTCATTTCTAAACTGCCACACTTTGAGATTAATGGAGGTTCCTTCTGTAGATCACTGACATCAAACAAGTGTTCCTGTTCAAACAATAATTATAACTAATCATATAATGCTAATTCCAGCTATCCTAGTGCCCTACCACTACACCACTATACCTCCTAGCCATCCCTCAATCCCTATCCCAGTGTCCTACCACTACACCACCATACCTCCTAGCCATCCCTCCATCCCTATCCCAGTGTCCTACCACTACACCACTATGCCTCCTAGCCATCCCTCCATCCCTATCCAAGTGTCTTACCACTACACCACCATACCTCCTAGCCATCCCTCCATCCCTATCCCAGTGTCCTACCACTACATCACCATACCTCCTAGCCATCCCTCCATCCCTATCCCAGTGTCCTACCACTACACCACCATACCTCCTAGCCATCCCTCCATCCCTATCCCAGTGTCCTACCACTACACCACCATACCTCCTAGCCATCCCTCCATCCCTATCCCAGTATCCTACCACTACACCACCATACCTCCTAGTCATCCCTCCATCCCTATCCCAGTGTCCTACCACTACACCACCATACCTCCTAGTCATCCCTCCATCCCTATCCCAGTGTCCTACCACTACACCACCATACCTCCTAGCCATCCCTCCATCCCTATCCCAGTGTCCTACCACTACACACCCATACCTCCTAGCCATCCCTCCATCCCTATCCCAGTGTCCTACCACTACACCACCATACCTCCTAGCCATCCCTCCATCCCTATCCCAGTGTCCTACACTACACCACCATACCTCCTAGCCCATCCCTCCATCACCTATCCCTACCTCCTAGTAGTCCTCATCCATTATCACTACACCACCTTAACACCACTACCTCCTAGTCATCCCTCCATCCCTATCCCAGTGTCCTACCACTACACCACCATACCTCCTAGCCATCCCTCCATCCCTATCCCAGTGTCCTACCACTACACCACCATACCTCCTAGCCATCCCTCCATCCCTATCCCAGTGTCCTACCACTACACCACCATACCTCCTAGCCATCCCTCCATCCCTATCCCAGTGTCCTACCACTACACCACTATACCTCCTAGCCATCCCTCCATCCCTATCCCAGTGTCCTACCACTACACCACCATACCTCCTAGCCATCCCTCCATCCCTATCCCAGTGTCCTACCACTACACCACTATACCTCCTAGCCATCCCTCCATCCCTATCCCAGTGTCCTACCAACTACACCACTATACCCTAGCCATCCCTCATCCCTATCCCAGTGTCCTACCACTACACTCCTCCCTAGCCATCCCTCCATCCATCCTATCCCAGTGTCCTACCACTACACCACCATACCTCCTAGTCATCCCTCCATCCCTATCCCAGTGTCCTACCACTACACCACTATACCTCCTAGCCATCCCTCCATCCCTATCCCAGTGTCCTACCACTACACCACTATACCTCCTAGCCATCCCTCCATCCCTATCCCAGTGTCCTACCACTACACCACCATACCTCCTAGCCATCCCTCCATCCCTATCCCAGTGTCCTACCACTACACCACCATACCTCCTAGCCATCCCTCCATCCCTATCCCAGTGTCCTACCACTACACCACTATACCTCCTAGCCATCCCTCCATCCCTATCCCAGTGTCCTACCACTACACCACCTATACCTCCTAGCCATCCCTCCATCCCTATCCCAGTGTCCTACCACTACACCACCATACCTCCTAGCCATCCCTCCATCCCTATCCCAGTGTCCTACCACTACACCACTATACCTCCTAGCCATCCCTCCATCCCTATCCCAGTGTCCTACCACTACACCACTATACCTCCTAGCCATCCCTCCATCCTTATCCCAGTGTCCTACCACTACACCACTATACCTCCTAGCCATCCCTCCATCCCTATCCCAGTGTCCTACCACTACACCACCATACCTCCTAGCCATCCCTCCATCCCTATCCCAGTGTCCTACCACTACACCACCATACCTCCTAGCCATCCCTCCATCCCTATCCCAGTGTCCTACCACTACACCACCACTATACCTCCTAGCCATCCCTCCATCCCTATCCCAGTGTCCTACCACTACACCACCATACCTCCTAGCCATCCCTCCATCCCTATCCCAGTGTCCTACCACTACACCACCATACCTCCTAGCCATCCCTCCATCCCTATCCCAGTGTCCTACCACTACACCACCATACCTCCTAGCCATCCCTCCATCCCTATCCCAGTGTCCTACCACTACACCACCATACCTCCTAGCCATCCCTCCATCCCTATCCCAGTGTCCTACCACTACACCACCATACCTCCTAGCCATCCCTCCATCCCTATCCCAGTGTCCTACCACTACACCACCATACCTCCTAGCCATCCCTCCATCCCTATCCCAGTGTCCTACCACTACACCACCATACCTCCTAGCCATCCCTCCATCCCTATCCCAGTGTCCTACCACTACACCACCATACCTCCTAGCCATCCCTCCATCCCTATCCCAGTGTCCTACCACTACACCACCATACCTCCTAGCCATCCCTCCATCCCTATCCCAGTGTCCTACACACTACACCACCATACCTCCTAGCCATCCCTCCATCCCTATCCCAGTGTCCTACCACTACACCACCATACCTACTAGCCATCCCTCCATCCCTATCCCAGTGTCCTTACCACTACACCACCATACCTCCTAGCCATCCCTCCATCCCTATCCCAGTGTCCTACCACTACACCACCATACTCCTAGCCATCCCTCCATCCCTATCCCAGTGTCCTACCACTACACCACCATACCTCCTAGCCATCCCTCCACCATCCCTATCCCAGTGTCCTACCACTACACCACCATACCTCCTAGCCATCCCTCCATCCCTATCCCAGTGTCCTACCACTACACCACCATACCTCCTAGCCATCCCTCCATCCCTATCCCAGTGTCCTACCACTACACCACCATACCTCCTAGCCATCCCTCCATCCCTATCCCAGTGTCCTACCACTACACCACCATACCTCCTAGCCATCCCTCCATCCCTATCCCCAGTGTCCTACCACTACACCACCATACCTCCTAGCCATCCCTCCATCCCTATCCCAGTGTCCTACCACTACACCACCATACCTCCTAGCATCATCCCTCCATCCCTATCCCAGTGTCCTACCACTACACCACCATACCTCCTAGCCATCCCTCCATCCCTATCCCAGTGTCCTACCACTACACCACCATACCTCCTAGCCATCCCTCCATCCCTATCCCAGTGTCCTACCACTACACCACCATACCTCCTAGCCATCCCTCCATCCCTATCCCAGTGTCCTACCACTACACCACCATACCTCCTAGCCATCCCTCCATCCCTATCCCAGTGTCCTACCACTACACCACCATACCTCCTAGCCATCCCTCCATCCCTATCCCAGTGTCCTACCACTACACCACCATACCTCCTAGCCATCCCTCCATCCCTATCCCAGTGTCCTACCACTACACCACCATACCTCCTAGCCATCCCTCCATCCCTATCCCAGTGTCCTACCACTACACCACCATACCTCCTAGCCATCCCTCCATCCCTATCCCAGTGTCCTACCACTACACCACCATACCTCCTAGCCATCCCTCCATCCCTATCCCAGTGTCCTACCACTACACCACCATACCTCCTAGTCATCCCTCCATCCCTATCCCAGTGTCCTACCACTACACCACCATACCTCCTAGCCATCCCTCCATCCCTATCCCAGTGTCCTACCACTACACCACCATACCTCCTAGTCATCCCTCCATCCCTATCCCAGTGTCCTACCACTACACCACCATACCTCCTAGCCATCCCTCCATCCCTATCCCAGTGTCCTACCACTACAATAACCACTATACCTCCTAGCCATCCCTCCATCCCTATCCCCAGTGTCCTACCACTACACCACCATACCTCCTAGTCATCCCCTCCATCCCTATCCCAGTGTCCTACCACTACACCACCATACCTCCTAGCCATCCCCTCCATCCCTATCCCAGTGTCCTACCACTACACCACCATACATACCTCCTAGCCATCCCTCCATCCTATCCCAGTGTCCTACCACTACACCACCATACCTCCTAAGCCATCCCTCCATCCCTATCCCAGTGTCCTACCACTACACCACTATACCTCCTAGCCATCCCTCCATCCCTATCCCAGTGTCCTACCACTACACCACTATACCTCCTAGCCATCCCTCCATCCCTATCCCAGTGTCCTACCACTACACCACTATACCTCCCTAGCCATCCCTCCATCCCTATCCCAGTGTCTTACCACTACACACCACTATACCTCCTAGCCATCCCTCCATCCCTATCCCAGTGTCCTTCACCACTACACCACTATACCTCCTAGCCATCCCTCCATCCCTATCCCAGTGTCCTACCACTACACCACCATACCTCCTAGCCATCCCTCCATCCTTATCCCAGTGTCCTACCACTACACCACCATACCTCCTAGCCATCCCTCCATCCCTATCCCAGTGTCTAACCCACTACATACACCATACCTCCTAGTCCATCCCTCCATCCCTATCCCAGTGTCCTACCACTACACACACTATACCTCCTAGCCATCCCTCCATCCCTATCCCAGTGTCCTACCACTACACAACCATACCCTCCTAGCCATCCCGTCCATCCCAATATCCCAGTGTCCTACCACTACACCACCATACCTCCTAGCCATCCCTCCATCCCTATCCCAGTGTCCTACCACTACACCACCATACCTCCTAGCCATCCCTCCATCACCTATCCCAGTGTCCTACCAACCACTACACCACGTCCACCCATATACCTCCTAGCCACAACCTCCCTCCAACCCCTATCCCAGTGTCCTACCACTACACACTACCAGATACCTCCTAGCCATCCACCTCCATCCCAGTAAGTCCCTATCCTGCGCAGTGTATCCTACCACTACACCACCATACCTCCTATCCACCCCTCCATCCCTATCCCAGTGTCCTAACCACAACAACCACCCATACCTCCTATTCCAGCGTTCCCCTCCATCCCTATCCCAGTGTCCTAACCACTACACCACCATACCTTCCTAGCCATCCCTCCATCCCTATCCCAGTATCCTACCACTACACCACCATACCTCATACTATCATCCCCATCCATCCCTATCCCAGTGTCCTACCACTACACCCACAATACCTCCTAGCCACCCCTCCATCCCTATCCCAGTGTCCTACCACTACACCACTATACCTCCTAGCCATCCCTCCATCCCTATCCCCAGTGGGCTCCTAACACTACACCACCATACCTCCTAGCCATCCCTCCATCCCTATCCCTGCAATCCCTATCCCAGTTTCTTACCACTATACCACCATACCTCGCCTAGCCATCCCGCCATCCCTATCCAGTGTCCTACCACTACACCACCAATACCTCCTAGCCATCCCTCCATCCCTATCCCAGTGTCCTACCACTACACCACCATACCTCCCTAGCCATCCCCGCCATCCCTATCCCTGCAATCCCTATCCCAGTGTCTTACCACTACATCACCATACCTCCTAGCCATCCCCTCCATCCCTATCCCAGTTTCCTACCCACTACACCACCATACCTCCTAGCCATCCCTCCATCCCTATCCCCAGTGTCCTACCACTACACCACTCATACCTCCTAGCCATCCCTCCACCCCATTCCCAGTGTCCTATCCACTACACAACTATACCTCCTTAGCCATCCCTCCATCCCTATCCCAGTGTCCTACCACTACACCACCATACCTCCTAGTCATACCCTCACAGTCCCTCCATCCCCAGTGTCCTTACCCACTACACCACTATACACCTCCTAGCCCATCCCTCCATCCCTATCCAGTGTCCTACCACTCTACACCACCATACCTCCTAAGCCATCCCTCCATCCCTATCCCAGTGTCCTACCAACTACACCCACTATACCTCCTAGCCATCCCTCCATCCCTATCCCAGTGTCCTACCACTACACCACCATACCTCCTAGCCATCCCCTCCATCCTATCCCAGTGTACCCAGTGCACCACCATACCTCCTAGTCATATCCCATTCCCAGTGTCCTACCACTGTCCACTACACCACCATACCTGCCTAGCCATCCCATCCATCCAATCCCTTTCCCAGTGTCCTACCAACTACACCACCATATTCCTCCTAGTCATCCCTTTCCATCCCTATCCCAGTGTCCTACCACTACACCACCGCCGCGCTACCTCCTAGCCATCCCCTCCATCCCTATACCCAGTGACCTAACCACTACAACACTACACCACCATACCTCCTAGTCATGCATCCCTCCATCCCTTTCCCAGTGTCCTACCACTACACCACCATACCTCCTAGACATCCATGTCCTACCATCCCTATCCCAGTGTCCTACTATCCACTACACCACTATACCTCCTAGCCATCCCTCCATCCCTTATCCCAGTCCTAATCCTACCCCACTACACACACCATACCTCCCTAGTACATCCCTCACATCCCTATCCCAGTGTCCCTACCACTACACCACTATACCTCCTAGCCATCCCTCCATCCCTAATCCCAGTGTCCTACCACTACACCACCATACCTCCTAGCCATCCTCCTCCATCCCTATCCCAGTGTCCTACCACTACACCACCATACCTCCTTAGTCATTCCCTCCATCCCTATCCCCAGTGTCCTACCACTACACCACCATACCTCCTAGCCATCCCTCCATCCCTATTCCCAGTGTTTCCTACCACTAACACCACCATACCTCCAACCATAGCCATCCCTCCCAGTTTCCTATCCCAGTGGACCCTACCACTACATACATTCCTAGCTAGCCATCCCTCCCTCCATCCCTTATCCCAGTGTCCTACACCACTACACCACCATACCTCCTAGTCATCCCTCCATCCCTAATTCCCAGTGTCCTTACCACTACACCACTATACCTCCTAGCCATCCCTCCATCCCTATCCCAGTGTCCTACCACTACACCACCATATACCCTAATCCTAGCTCATCCCTCCATCCCTATCCCTATCCCAGTGTCCTACCACTACACCACCCATACCTCCTAGACCATCCCTCCATTCCCTAATCCAGTTGTCCTACCACTACACCACCATACCTCCTAGCCATCCCTCCATCCCTTTCCCAGTGTCTTACCACTACATCACCATACCTCCTAGCCATCCCTCCATCCCTATCCCAGTGTCCTACCACTACACCACCGTTACCTCTAGCCATCCCACCATCACCCATTCCTCCCAGTGTCAGTACCAACTACACACAACAATACCTCTAGCCACATCTCCTCCATCCCTATCCTCCCATGTCCTACCACCCCACCACCCTCCTACCATACCCCCTAGCCAACCACTCCATGCCCTATAATACTGTGTCCCTCACATTGTCCACCACTATAACCACTATACACTCCTAGCCATCCCTCCATCCCTAGCCAGGTGTCCTACTACACCATAATACCTCCTAGCCATCCCCCATCCCTATCGCGATTGTCCTACCACTACACAGACTATACCCGTCTAGCCATCCCTCCATCCCTATCCCAGTGTCCCTACCACTACACACCACTATAGCCTCCTAGCCATACCCTCCATCCTTATCCCAGTGTCATACCACTACACCACTATACCTCCTAGTCATCCCTCCGATCCCTAACCCAGTGTCCTACCACTACACCACCATTACCTCTAGCCATCCCTCCATCCACTATCCCAGTGTCCTACCACTTAACACCACCACTACCCGATCCTATAGCCATCCCTCCATCCCTATCCCGAGTGTCCTACCCACTACACCACTACACACCTCCTCCAAGCCATCCCTCCATCCCTATCCCAGTGTCCTACCACTACACCACCATACCTCCTAGCCATCCCTCCATCCCTATCCCAGTGTCCTTACCACTACAACCACCATACCTCCTAGCCATCCCTCCATCCCTATCCCAGTGTCCTCCCTATCCCCAGTAACTACACCACCATACCTCCTAGCCATCCCTCCATCCCCTATCCCTGTATCCTACCACTACCAAACACCATACACTACCACCCCTACCTACTAGCACCCACTCACCTCTATAGCCATCCCTATCCCTATCACCAGTGTCCTACCACTACACCACCAATACCTACTAGCCCCTCCGATCCACTCCATCACTATCCCCTAGCCATCCCTGTCCTATCCTTCCCACCACTACACCACTATACCTCCTAGCCATCCCTCCATCCCTATTCCCAGTGTCCTACCACTACACTACACTCATACCTCCTTGGCACATCATCCCTCTATCCCATCATCCCTATTTCCCAGTGTCTTACCACTACACCACCATACCTCTAGCCATCCCTCCATCCCTATCCCATCCCAGTGTCCTACCACTACACCACCATACCTCCTAGCCATCCCTCCATCCCTATCCCAGTGTCCTACCACTACACCACCATACCTCCTAGCCATCCCTCCATCCCTATCCCTGCATCCCTATCCCAGTGTCTTACCACTACATCACCATACCTCCTAGCCATCCCTCCATCCCTATCCCAGTGTCCTACCACTACACCACCATACCTCCTAGCCATCCCTCCATCCCTATCCCAGTGTCCCCTACCACTACACCACTATACCTCCTAGCCTCATCCCTCCATCCCATCCCAGTGTCCCTACCCACTTACACCACCAATACCTCCTAGCCATCCCTCCATCCCTTATCCCAGTGTCCTACCACTACACCACCATACCTCCTAGCCATCCCTCCATCCCTATCCCAGTGTCCTACCACTACACCACCATACCTCCTACATAAAACCATTCCTAGACCATCCCTCCCAATCCCCTATCCCAGTGTCCTACCACTACAACCACTATACCTCCTAGCCCATCCCCTCCATCCCTATCCCAGTGTCCTACCACTACACCACCATACCTCCTAGATCAATCCCACCTCACCTATCCCCATGTCCTACCCCACTCCATCCCTATCCCTCCAGTGTCCTACCAGTCCTAATCACCCTGACCAGTGTCCCTCCCACTAACCTCCTAGCCATCCCTCCATCCCGTATCCCAGTTGTCTTACCACTACACCAATCACTAATTCATGACCTCCTTAAAACCCTATCCCTCCATGTCCCCTAGCCACAACAACCCCTCCTACCATCCCCCCATCCTTTATCACAGTGTCCTACCACTTACACCACCATTCCTCCTAGCCACCCCTCCAATTCCCCTATCCAGTGATCCCTACCAAACTACACCACCATACCTCCTAGCAATCCCTCCATCCTCTATCCCAGTGTCCCTACCAACTACAACCACTATACCTCCTAGCCATCCCCTCCATCCCTATCCCAGTGTCCTACCACTACACCACCACATACCTCCTAGCCATCCCTCCATCCCTATCCCAGTGTCCTACCACTACACCACCATACCTCCTATGCTCCTCCATCCCAATCCCAGTATCCTACCACTACATCCACTATACCTCCTAGTCACCCCTCCATCCCCTATCCACAGTGGTCCTACCACTACAACACACTATTACTTCATAGCCATCCCTCCATCCCTTTATCCCAGTGTTCCTACCACTACACCACCATACCTACTAGCCCTATCCCTCCATCCCTATCCCAGTGTTACCTACCTCACACACCACCATACCTCCTAGCCATCCCTCCATCCTATTCCCAGTGTCCTACCGACATACACCTCTATTACCTATAGCTAGCCATCCACTCCATCCCTATTCCCAGTGTCCTATAACTACCACCACTATACCTCCTTGCCATCCTCCATCCATCCTATCCCAGTATCTACCCCCAACTACACCACATACCTCACTAGCCATCCACTCCATCCCTATCCATAGTGTCCGACATCTTCACACCTCCCATATCCCTCCTAGCATCCTACATCCCTAATCCCCTGTGTACCCACCACTTCACCATCACTTATCCCCTAGCCATACCACTCCTACCCATCCGCGTCCCTTATCCAGTGTTCCTGACCAATACACCCACCATTCCTCAATAGTCACGGACCCTCATCCCTCCTAGCCAGTGTCCTACCATCTACACCACACATACCTCCTAGCCATCCCTCCATCCGGTATCCCTGTGTCTACCACCGTACACCACCATACCTCATAGCCATCCCTCCATCCCTATCCCAGTGTCCTACCACTACACCACCTTTCCTCTCTAGTCATCCCTTCCATCCTTTCCCTGTCTCCTACCACTACACTACACTATACCTCCTAGCCATCCCTCCATCCCTATCCTAGTGTCCTACCACTACACCACCATACCTCCTAGCCATCCCGTCCATCCCTATCCCTCAGTGTCCTACCACCTACACCACCTATCTCCTCCTAGCCATCCCTCTCATCCTGTTCCCAGTGTTCCCTACCACTACATTTTCCTCCTAGTCATCCCCGCCATCCCTATCGATTGTGTTCCTACCACTTTCTCCACCCAGACCTCCTAGTCATCCTCCCATCCCTATCCCAGTGTCCTACCACTACGACCACTATAACCTCCTAGCCATCCCTCCTTCCCTTTCCCAGTGTTCCCTACCACTACCACCACTATACCTCCTAGTCATCCCTCATCCCTATCCCAGTGTCCTCCTTGCCACTGACACCACCATACCTCCTAGTCTCCCTCCCATCCCTTTCCACTGTGTCCTTACTCTCTACACCACCATACCTCCTAGTCATCACCTCCATCCTTTATCCCAGTGTGTCTATTACCTACATCACCATTCCTCCTAGTCAATCCCCCCTCCATCCCTTATCCCGGTGTCCTACCACTACGACACCACTATTACCTCACTAGCCATCCCTCAATCCCTATCCAAGTATACTTTACCACTTACACCCCTATTCCTCCTTAGTAATCCCTACCATCCTTATCCCACCTAGTGTCACTACCAATACTACCACTTACCTCCTAGTCTATCCTCCATCACTATCCTAGTGTCCTACCACCTCCCACTATACCTACTAGCCATCCTCCATCCTTATCCCAGTAACTATCAGCTACATCACCATACCTCACTAGCCATCCCTTCATCCCTATCCCCAGTGTCCTACCACTACACCACCATACTCCTAGCCACCCCTCCATCCCCTATCCCAGTGTCCTACCACTACACCACCATACCTACCTAGCCACAACCTCCATCCTTATCCCAGTGTCTCTACCACCTACCACACCCGATACCTCGCTAGCCATCCTCCATCCTTATTCCCAGTGTCCTACCACTTCCACCATCATACCCTCCTAGCCATCCCTCCATCCATATCCCCAGGATCCTACAACTACACACCCAGAACCTGCTAGCCATAGCTCCTCTCATCCCTGTCCCAGTGTCTACCCTACACAAAACATCCCTACTACCAGTGTCTACATCCTACTAGTGACCAACCTCCTACCTCCTAGCCATCCCTACTGGCCTATCCCTCCATCCCTATCCCAGTGTCTTACCACTACAATCACCTATACCTCCTAGCCATCCCTCCATCCCTACTCCCAGTGTCCTAGCCACTTACACCACCATAACTCTAGCCATCCATTATTCCCTATCCCCAGTTGTCCTACCACTATCCCACCTTACCTCCTAGCCATCCCTACCTATCCCTCATATATACCTCCTCGTCATCACTCTCATCCTTATCCCAGTGTCCACCTACACTCTACACCACTATAACTACTAGCCCTATCCTACCAACCCTATCCTACGTGTCCCCGTACCCACTACACCACCATACCTTCCTAGCCATCCCCTCCATCACTTATCCCAGTGTCCTACCACTACACCACTATACCTCCTAGCCCATTAACTCCATCCCTATTCCCTAGTCTTTAGTGTCCTACCACTACAACAACGACCCTATTACCTCCTCATTCCATCTCCTCCCATCCCTTTATTAGCCAAGTGTCTCATACCACTACACCACTACACCATCCCTCCTAGCACATTCACCTCCACTACAACTCCCCTTTGCCCAGTGTTATCCTACCCAACTACTCCCAACCTTTCATATCCCTAGTAATCCCCTCAAACACTATACCCAGTCCATTCCTACCCACTCCGATGCCCCCATACCTCACCTGGAGACCATCCCTCGACTCACTTATCCACAGTGTTCTACAACTTACACCCACCCTACCTCCTAGCCATACCCTCCACCCCTATCCCAGTGTTCTTATAATCTACATAACCTATAACTCTAGCCGCATCCCTCCATCCTTTCCCAGTGTCCTACCACCTACACCCACCATACACTCCTAGCCATCCCTCCATCCCTATCCCAGTGTCCTAACAACACTACACTACACATACCTTAGCCATCCTCCATCCCTTTCCAGTTGTCATACCACTTACACCTACCATACCCTCCATAGCCATCCCTATCCATCACCTATACTCAGTATCCTACTAACTCTTCACCTCCCCATACCTACTTGCACGCCTCATCCTATCAGTGTCCTACCACTACACCACCATACCTCCTAGCCATCCTCCATCCCTATCCAGTATCCTATACCACTACACCCCATACCCCCCCCCCCCCCCCCCCAGTGTCACCCCCCCCCCCCCTCACTAGTCATCCCCCATCCCAATCCCAGTGTCCTACATACAACAACCATAAACTACTAGTCATCCCTCCTTCCTATCCTAGTGTCCTACACACTAACTACCATACTCCTAGCCATCCCTTCCATCCTTTTCCCAGTGTCCTACCACTAAACCACCATCTACACCACCCATACCTCCTAGACTTCCCTCCATCCCTATTCCCATGTGTCCTACCAATACACACATACCTACTAGCCACCCTCTCCATCCCTATCCCAGTGTACTACCACTACACACATACCCCTAGCCATCCTCCATCCCTATCCCTGTGTCCTACCACTATACCTCCTAGCCATCCCTCCATCACTTATCCGAGTGTCCTACCACTACACCACCATACCTCCTAGCCATCCCTCCATCCCTATCCCAGTGTCTATACCACGTACACCACTATACCCTCCTAGCCATCCTCCATCCCATCCAGTGTCCTACCTACTAAACCACTATACCTCTAGCCATCCCTCCAATCCCTATCCCAGTGTCCTACACTACTACTATACCTCCCTAGCCATCCCTCCATCCCTATACGAGTGTGCCTACCACTACACCATCTACCTCCTAGCACATCCCTCCATCCCTTATCCCAGTGTCTATACCACTACATCACACCTATAGCCATCCTCATACTATCCCCAGTGTCTACCACTACACCACTATGCCCCTACTAGCCCATCCCTCCATCCCTATCCCAGTGTCCTACCACTACACCACTATACCTCCTAGCCATCCCTCCATCCCTATTATCCCAGTGTCCTATCCACCTACCCATCATAACCTCCAAGGCCATCCCTCCCATCACTATCCCACAGTGTCCTTACCACTACATCATCCATAACCTCCTAGCCATCCCTCCAATCCCATATCCCAGTGTCCTACCACTACACCACCATACCTCCTAGCCATCCCTCCATCCCTATCCCAGTGTCCTACCACTACACACCATACCTCCTAGCCATCCCCTCCATCCCTATCCCAGTGTCCTACCACTACACCACCATACCTCCTAGCCATCCCTCCATCCCTATCCCAGTGTCCTACACTACACCACCATACCTCCTAGCCATCCCTCCATCCCTATCCCAGTGTCCTACCACTACACCACCATACCTCCTAGCCATCCCTCCATCCCTATCCCAGTGTCCTACCACTACACCACTATACCTCCTAGCCATCCCTCCATCCCTATCCCCTAGTGTCCTACCACTACACCACCATACCTCCTAGCCATCCCTCCATCCCTATCCCAGTGTCCTACCACTACACCACCATACCTCCGTAGCCATCCCTCCATCCCTATTATCCCAGTGTCCTACCACTACACCACCATACCTCTAGCCATCCCTCCATCCCTATCCCAGTGTCCTACCACTACACCACTTATACCTCCTAGCCATCCCTCCATCCTCTATCCATGATGTCCTACCACTACACCACTATACCTCCTAGCCATCCTCCACCCTACCTACACACACACCCATACCTCCTAGCCATCCCTCCATCCCTATCCCAGTGTCCTACCACTACACCCACCATACCTCCTAGCCATCCCTCCATCCCTATCCCAGTGTCCTACCACTACACACCATATACCTCCCTAGCCATCCCTCCATCCCTATCCCAGTGTCCTACCACTACACCACCATACCGACCTAGCCATCCCCTCCATCCCTATCCCAGTTGTCCCTACCACTACACCACTTTACCTCCTAGCATCCCTCCATCCCTATCCCAGTGTCTACCACTACACCACCCATACCTCCTAGCCATCCCTCCATCCCTATCCCAGTGTCCTACCACTACACCACCATACCTCCTAGTCATCCCTCCATCCCTATCCCAGTGTCCTACCACTACACCACCATACCTCCTAGTCATCCCTCCATCCCTATCCCAGTGTCCTACCACTACACCACTATACCTCCTAGCCATCCCTCCATCCCTATCCCAGTGTCCTACACCACTATACCTCCTAGCCATCCCTCCATCCCTATCCCAGTGTCCTACCACTACACCACCATACCTCCTAGTCATCCCTCCATCCCTATCCCAGTGTCCTACCACTACACCACCATACCTCCTAGTCATCCCTCCATCCCTATCCCAGTGTCCTACCCACTACACCACTATACCTCCTAGTCATCCCTCCATCCTTATCCCAGTGTCCTACCACTACACCACCATACCTCCTAGTCATCCCTCCATCCCTCCTATCCCAGTGTCCTACCACTACTCCACCCATACCTCCTAGTCCATCCCTCCATCCCCTATTTCCCAGTGTCCTACCACTACACACCACCATACCTCCTAGTCATCCCTCCATCCTTTTCCCAGTGTCCTACCACTACACCACCATACCTCCTAGTCATCCCTCCATCCCTATCCCAGTGTCCTACCACTACAACCACTATTACCTCCTAGCCATCCCTCCATCCCTATCCCAGTGTCCTACCCTACTACACCACCATACCTCCTAGTCATCCCTCCATCCCTATCCCAGCCAGTGTCCTACCACTACACCACTATGACCTCCTAGCCATCCCCCTCCATCCTCCTATCCCAGTGTCCTACCACTACACCACCATACACTCCTACCTCCTAGCCATCCCTCCATCCCTATCCCAGTGTCCTACCACTACACCACCATTCCTCCTAGTCATCCCTCCATCCCTATCCCAGTGTCCTAACCACTACACCACCATACCTCCTAGCCATCCCTCCATCCCTATCCCAGTGTCCTACCACTACACCACCCATACCTCCTAGCCATCCCTCCATCCCTATCCCAGTGTCCTACCACTACACCACCATACCTCCTAGCCATCCCTCCATCCCTATCCCAGTGTCCTACCACTACACCACCATACCTCCTAGCCATCCCTCCATCCCTATCCCAGTGTCCTACCACTACACCACCCATACCTCCTAGCCATCCCTCCATCCCTATCCCAGTGTCCTACCACTACACCACCATTACCTCCTAGTCATCCCTCCATCCCTATCCCAGTGTCCCATGTGTACCACTACACCACCATACCTCCTAGCCATCCCTCCATCCCTATCCCAGTGTCCTACCACTACACCACCATACCTCCTAGTCATCCCTCCATCCCTTATCCCAGTGTCCTACCACTACCACTACACCACCATACCTCCTAGTCATCCCTCCATACCTCCTTATCCAGTGTCCTACCACATCCCTATACCTCTTGCATCCCTCCATCCCTAGTCCCAGTGTCCTACCACTACACAACCATTACCTCCTAGTCATCCCTCCATCCCCTATCCCAGTGTCCTACCACTACACCACCAGTACCTCCTAGTCATCCCTCCATCCCTATCCCAGTGTCCTACCACTACACCACCATACCTCCTAGTCATCCCTCCAATCCTTATTCCCAGTGTCCTACCACTACACCACCATACCTCCTAGTCATCCCCCCTCCATCCCTATCCCAGTGTCCTACCACTACACCACTATACCTCCTAGCCATCCCTCCATCCCTATCCCAGTGTCCTACCACTACACCACCATACCTCCTAGTCCATCCCCTCCATCCCTATCCCAGTGTCCTACCACTACACCACCATACCTCCTAGTCCATCCCTCCATCCCTATCCCAGTGTCCTACCACTACACCACCATACCTCCTAGTCATCCCTCCATCCTTATCCCAGTGTCCTACCACTACACCACTATACCTCCTAGCCATCCCTCCATCCCTATCCCAGTGTCCTACCACTACACCACCATACCTCCTAGTCATCCCTCCATCCCTATCCCAGTGTCCTACCACTACACCACTATACCTCCTAGTCATCCCTCCATCACTATCCCAGTGTCCTACCACTACACCACTATACCTCCTAGCCATCCCTCCATCCTTATCCCAGTGTCCTACCACTACACCACCATACCTCCTAGCCATCCCTCCATCCCTATCCCAGTGTCCTACCACTACACCACCATACCTCCTAGCCATCCCTCCATCCCTATCCCAGTGTCCTACCACTACACCACCCATACCTCCTAGCCATCCCTCCATCCTTTCCCCAGTGTCCTACCACTACACCACCCATACCTCCTAGTCATCCCTCCATCTCTATCTATCCCAGTGTCCTACCACTACACACCACCATACCTTCCTAGTCATCCCTCCATCCCTATCCCAGTGTCCTACCACTACACTCCCATAAAACCTTCTAGTCATCCAATCCATCCCTATCCCAGTGTCCTAGTCACTACACTAACCATACCTCCCTAGTATCCCTCCATCCCTATCCCAGTCATCCTACACTACACCACATATACCTCCTAGTCATCCCTCCATCCTTATCCCAGTGTCCTACCACTACACCACCATACCTCCTAGTCATCCCTCCATCCCTATCCCAGTGTCCTACCACTACACCACCATACCTCCTAGTCATCCCTCCATCCCTATCCCAGTGTCCTACCACTACACCACCATACCTCCTAGTCATCCCTCCATCCCTATCCCAGTGTCCTACCACTACACCACTATACCTCCTAGCCATCCCTCCATCCCTATCCCAGTGTCCTACCACTACACCACCATACCTCCTAGCCATCCCTCCATCCCTATCCCAGTGTCCTACCACTACACCACCATACCTCCTAGCCATCCCTCCATCCCTATCCCAGTGTCCTACCACTACACCACCATACCTCCTAGTCATCCCTCCATCCCTTTCCCAGTGTCCTACCACTACACCACCATACCTCCTAGTCATCCCTCCATCCCTATCCCAGTGTCCTACCACTACACCACCATACCTCCTAGCCATCCCTCCATCCTTATCCCAGTGTCCTACCACTACACCACCCATACCTCCTAGCCATCCCTCCATCCCTATATCCAGTGTCCTACCACTACACCACCATACCTCCTAGCCATCCCTCCATCCCTATCCCAGTGTCCTACCAACTACATCACCATACCTCCTAGCCATCCCTCCATCCCTATCCAGTGTCCTACCCTACACCACCATACCTCCTAGCCATCCCTCCATCCTTATCCCAGTGTCCTACCACTACACCACCATACCTCCTAGTCATCCCTCCATCCTTATCCCAGTGTCCTACCACTACACCACCATACCTCCTAGCCATCCCTCCATCCCTATCCCAGTGTCCTACCACTACACCACCATACCTCCTAGTCATCCCTCCATCCCTATCCCAGTGTCCTACCACTACACCACCATACCTCCTAGCCATCCCTCCATCCCTATCCCAGTGTCCTACCACTACACCACCATACCTACTAGCCATCCCTCCATCCCTATCCCAGTGTCCTACCACTACACCACCATACCTACTAGCCATCCCTCCATCCCTATCCCAGTGTCCTACCACTACACCACCATACCTCCTAGTCATCCCTCCATCCCTATCCCAGTGTCCTACCACTACACCACTATACCTCCTAGCCATCCCTCCATCCTTATCCCAGTGTCCTACCACTACACCACTATACCTCCTAGCCATCCCTCCATCCCTATCCCAGTGTCCTACCACTACACCACCATACCTCCTAGCCATCCCTCCATCCCTATCCCAGTGTCCTACCACTACACCACTATACCTCCTAGCCATCCCTCCATCCTTATCCCAGTGTCCTACCACTACACCACCATACCTCCTAGCCATCCCTCCATCCCTATCCCAGTGTCCTACCACTACACCACCATACCTCCTAGTCATCCCTCCATCCTTATCCCAGTGTCCTACCACTACACCACTATACCTCCTAGCCATCCCTCCATCCCTATCCCAGTGTCCTACCACTACACCATCATACCTCCTAGCCATCCCTCCAACCCTATCCCAGTGTCCTACCACTACATCACCAAACATTATAATGATAATTTTTTTTATGTAATCTACCTTTAGTAAGACTTTTTAACATCATTACACAATCTATGCTAATTATTTTGATATTACATTGTCCTGGGGTTTATTACTGCCGATCTGATTCCTGGTCTATTCCTAGAATATTGGTATAATCAATAATTATCATGAATTATGACAGGACAATCTGTATAACAGGAGATTGAAGGATTCCCTTGTGGGATCAGCTTATCAAATGTTACAAAATCAATAGTTTGTTGGACAATACCAAACTAATCAGAAAACTACTGATTTTTATAGCATTACTACAAAACAATTCTGGACAAAATGCTTGACCAATCTTGTTTTTGGTCAGGTACATGTTGTAGTTTTCAGCAGAGTAAATAGGAGTCGACTGGTCTGTAGAGATATCTACAGATTACTCTGTGTAGTACAATGTCCATAGTACTACAGTCATTTTAGACATCCGATTTCACGCCAAATTCTTAATAAGCCACATGTATCTATATTTACAGATATTTTCAAATTTTCCAATTTCAATGCATCAAGCATTACTTACATCTGCAGACATTCCTCCTACAAGTGACACTTGCTCACTGCCAGAAGCAGACGGTGAGATTATCTCCCCTTGATAAGCCTGATTGTCAAATGTGAGCTGTGCCTGGGAACCTTTGGGTGACATTGAGACAGTCGAAGCTTCTGGAGATACTGCTCCACTCCCTGCACGACTGCTTCTCTTTCCTCCCTCACTATTGCCCTTAGGGGTCTGTGGAACACTTTCCTCGTCACTGGAGTCCCGTGGGGTCTGAGAAACTTCCTCCATCGAGGAGCCAATGTCAGCCTCGTTCACTAATGCTACTTTGTCTTTAGGAGAAAGGTAGGTCTTCTCTGCAAATCAAAATATTTTAAGAGTTATTTTTGTCTAAATGAACAGAATATTTCAATATATAAGGTTACATATTTTCTGTTGTCAGTTAGGAGGTGGTCAAGGTTACATTTTTTGTGTTGTCAGTTAGGAGGTGGTTTAGATTACATTTTTTCTGTTGTCAGTTAGGAGGTGGTCAAGGTTACATATTTTCTGTTGTCAGTTAGGAGGTGGTCAAGGTTACATTTTTTGTGTTGTCAGTTAGGAGGTGGTTAAGGTTACATTTTTTCTGTTGTCAGTTAGGAGATGGTTAAGGTTACATTTTTTCTGTTGTCAGTTAGGAGGTGGTTAAGGTTACATTTTTTCTGTTGTCAGTTAGGAGATGGTTAAGGTTACATTTTTTCTGTTGTCGGGTCAGTTAGGAGATGGTCAAGGTTACATATTTTCTGTTGTCAGTTAGGAGGTGGTCAAGGTTACATTTTTTGTGTTGTCAGTTAGGAGGTGGTCAAGGTTACATTTTTTTCTGTTGTCAGTTAGGAGGTGGTCAAGGTTACATTTTTTCTGTTGTCAGTTAGGAGGTGGTTAAGGTTACATTTTTTCTGTTGTCAGTTAGGAGGTGGTTAAGGTTACATTTTTTCTGTTGTCAGTTAGGAGGTGGTTAAATTTACACATTTTCTGTTGTCAGCTAGGAGATGGTTAAGGTTACATATTTTCTGTTGTCAGTTAGGAGGTGGTCAAGGTTACATTTTTTTGTGTTGTCAGTTAGGAGGTGGTCAAGGTTACATTTTTTTCTGTTGTCAGTTAGGAGGTGGTCAAGGTTACATTTTTTCTGTTGTCAGTTAGGAGGTGGTTAGGGTTACATATTTTCTGTTGTCAATAAGGAGGTGGTTAAGGTTACATTTTTTGTGTTGTCAGTTAGGAGATGGTTAAGGTTACATTTTTTTCTGTTGTCAGCTAGGAGATGGTTAAGTTTACATTTTTTCTGTTGTCAGTTAGGAGATGGTTAAGGTTACATTTTTTTCTGTTGTCAGCTAGGAGATGGTTAAGGTTACATTTTTCTGTTGTCAGTTAGGAGATGGTTAAGGTTACATTTTTTTCTGTTGTCAGCTAGGAGATGGTTAAGGTTACATTTTTTCTGTTGTCAGGTCATTAGGAGGTGGTTAAGGTTACATTTTTTTCTGTTGTCAGGTCAGTTAGGAGATGGTTAAGGTTACATTTTTTCTGTTGTCAGTTAGGAGGTGGTCAAGGTTACATTTTTTCTGTTGTCAGTTAGGAGGTGGTTAAGGTTACATTTTTTTCTGTTGTCAGTTAGGAGGTGGTCAAGGTTACATTTTTTTCTGTTGTCAGTTAGGAGGTGGTTAGGGTTACATATTTTCTGTTGTCAATAAGGAGGTGGTTAAGGTTACATTTTTTCTGTTGTCAGTTAGGAGGTGGTTAAGGTTACATTTTTTCTGTTGTCAGTTAGGAGATGGTTAAGGTTACATTTTTTCTGTTGTCAGTTAGGAGATGGTTAAGGTTACATTTTTTCTGTTGTCAGTTAGGAGATGGTTAAGGTTACATTTTTTCTGTTGTCAGTTAGGAGATGGTTAGGGTTACATTTTTTGTGTTGTCAGTTAGGAGGTGGTTAAGGTTACATTATTTCTGTTGTCAGGTCATTAGGAGGTGGTTAAGGTTACATTATTTCTGTTGTCAGGTCAGTTAGGAGGTGGTTAAGGTTACATTTTTTCTGTTGTCAGGTCAGTTAGAAGATGGTTAAGTTTACATTTGTTCTGTTGTCAGTTAGGAGATGTTTAAGGTTACATTTTTCTGTTGTCAGTTAGGAGATGGTTAAGGTTACATTATTTCTGTTGTCAGGTCAGTTAGGAGGTGGTTTAAGGTTACATTATTTCTGTTGTCAGGTCAGTTAGGAGGTGGTTAAGGTTACATTTTTTCTGTTGTCAGGTCAGTTAGAAGATGGTTAAGTTTACATTTGTTCTGTTGTCAGTTAGGAGATGTTTAAGGTTACATTTTTCTGTTGTCAGTTAGGAGATGGTTAAGGTTAGATTTTTTCTGTTGTCAGTTAGGAGATGGTTAAGGTTACATTTTTTCTGTTGTCAGTTAGGAGGTGGTAAAGGTTACATTTTTTCTGTTGTCAGTTAGGAGATGGTTAAGGTTACATTATTTCTGTTGTCAGTTAGGAGATGGTTAAGGTTACATTATTTCTGTTGTCAGGTCAGTTAGGAGGTGGTTAAGGTTACATTATTTCTGTTGTCAGGTCAGTTAGGAGGTGGTTAAGGTTACATTTTTTCTGTTGTCAGGTCAGTTAGAAGATGGTTAAGTTTACATTTGTTTCTGTTGTCAGTTAGGAGATGTTTAAGGTTACATTTTTCTGTTGTCAGTTAGGAGATGGTTAAGGTTAGATTTTTTCTGTTGTCAGTTAGGAGATGGTTAAGGTTACATTTTTTCTGTTGTCAGTTAGGAGGTGGTAAAGGTTACATTTTTTCTGTTGTCAGTTAGGAGGTGGTTAAATTTACACATTTTCTGTTGTCAGTTAGGAGGTGGTTAAGTTTACACATTTTCTGTTGTCAGTTAGGAGGTGGTTAAGTTTACCTATTTTCTGTTGTCAGAAGAAGAAGGATTTTAAAGAATTTGTGATATTTTACCTATTGGGCCCCGCCCGTCAGGCACCTGGGAGGCCAGACCCACCATTTAAGTAAAATTAGTTCTCCTTCACCCAAGGAAGCTTCAGACCAAAATAGAACTAAATCCCTTCATTCCTACAGAAGAAGAAGTATTTTAAAGAATTTGCTATATTTCCCCTATTGAGACCCGCCCCTCAGACCCATCGTTTATACAAAATTGGTTCCCCTTCACCCAAGGAAGCTTCAGACCAAATTTGGTGAAAATTCATTCAGCCGTTTATGACTAGAAGAGATTTTTGTGAAAAGTTGACATACAACAGAAGACGGACGCCGCGCCATGACATAAGCTTGCCAGGCCTTCGGGCCAGGTGAGCTAATAATGAAAGAGAAAAGTAAAGTAATTCACAAAGAATAAGAGAGAAGAGGAAAGTAATTCATAAATAACAAGAGATCACAGAGGGATCTTGGCGCCCATTAAAGAATGATCTATGTCTGAAAATGGAAAGAAGGATCTTTTCTCTTCTTTTCAAATTTTACTACATATTACTACATATGAAATTTGAGAAAGATCCTTTGAGTACTTTCTGAGATATATAACATTAACAAACTTCAACTATCAAAATCCAAGAGTGCTACCTGTCGGCCATCTTGTTGACCGATTGGTCAAAAAAAAAGCAATATGCACAACTAATGTCCTGGGGGAACCTACATATTAAAATTGAACCAGATCGCTTCAGCACTTTCTGAGAAATAGCAGTAACAAACTTCAATTATCAAAATCAAAGATGGTGGCCTGTCAGCCATCTTGTTGACTGATTAGTCCCAAAATGCAATATGCACAACTAGGGCCCTAGGGGAAGCTACATGTAAAATTTGAGAGAGATCCCTTCAGTACTTTCTGAGAAATAGAGGTAACAATTTTTAACTATCAAAATCCAATATGGCGGCCTGGCAGCCATCTTGTTGATCGATTGGTCCCAAAATGCAATATTCACAACTAGGGCCCTAGGGGAAGCTACATATAAAATTTGAGAAAAATACCTTCAGCCCTCTCCGAGACATAGCGGTAACAAGAAATGTTACCGGACGGAAGGACGGACGGAAGGAGGACGGACCACCGACGAAAAGCGATTTGAATAAGAGAGAAGAGGTAAAGTAATTCACAAAGAATGAGAGAGAAGAGGAAAGTAATTCACAAAGAATGAGAGAGAAGAGAAAGTAATTCACAAAGAATGAGAGAGAAGAGAAAAGTAATTCACAAAGAATGAGAGAGAAGAGAAAAGTAATTCACAAAGAATGAGAAAGATGAGAAAGTAATTCACAAAGAATGATAGAGAAGAGGAAAGTAATTCACAAAGAATGAGAGAGAAGAGAAAAGTAATTCACAAAGAATGAGAGAGAAGAGGAAAGTAATTCACAAAGAATGAGAGAGAAGAGAAAAGTAATTCACAAAGAATGAGAGAGATGAGAAAGTAATTCACAAAGAATGATAGAGAAGAGGAAAGTAATTCACAAAGAATGAGAGAGAAGAGAAAAGTAATTCACAAAGAATGAGAGAGAAGAGAAAAGTAATTCACAAAGAATGAGAAAGAAGAGGAAAGTAATTCACAAAGAATGAGAGAGAAGAGGAAAGTAATTCACAAAGAATGAGAGAGAAGAGAAAAGTAATTCACAAAGAATGAAAGAGAAGAGAAAAGTAATTCACAAAGAATGATAGAGAAGAGAAAAGTAATTCACAAAGAATGAGAGAAAAGAGGAAAGTAATTCACAAAGAATGAGAGAGATGAGAAAGTAATTCACAAACAATGATAGAGAAGAGAAAAGTAATTCACAAAGAATGAGAGAGAAGAGAAAAGTAATTCACAAAGAATGAGAGAGAAGAGGAAAGTAATTCACAAAGAATGAGAGAGAAGAGAAAATAATTAAAAAAGAATGAGAGAGAAGAGAAAAGTAATTCACAAAGAATGAGAGAGAAGAGAAAAGTAATTCACAAAGAATGAGAGAGAAGAGGAAAGTAATTCACAAAGAATGAGAGAGAAGAGTAAAGTAATTCACAAGGAATGAGAGAGAAGAGAAAAATAATTCACAAAGAATGATAGAAAAGAGGAAAGTAATTTACAAAGAATGAGAGAGAAGAGAAAAGTAATTCACAAAGAATGAGAGAGAAGAGAAAAGTTAAGTCATAAAGAATGAGAGAGAAGAGAAAAATAATTCAAAAACAATGATAGAGAAGAGAAAAGTAATTCACAAAAGTGGGCCATACAAACACACTACTTACCTGTTACACTTTTCCTACTTTTAGAACTCTTCGTGCTTTTGGAGCTTCGGAAACTATTTGTTGTGTCTGTCCTCCGTATACTCTGAGTGGTGGTGAGTGTGCTCTGGTAACGTTTAAGTACTTCGTCGTCACTGTCACTAGAGGTCTCATCGTCCTGGTAGGCATACGCACTCCCTGAAATCATTTATTGCATCTATCATACAAAACTGCCAATAGGAAATGCATAATAAAGATATATCATTTAACACATGGGCAAATAGATGAATAGACAAATACATCCATCGATAAGTAACCTAGAAATTAGTATAGGCAAACTTCGTAACAGCGAAGAGGGAGGGTAAAATCCTGTCAACTATAGTAGACATCAGTATAGTCAACAACAGTGACGAGGGAGGGTAAAATCCTGTCAACTATAGTAGACAACAGTATAGTCAACAACAGGGACGAGGGAGGGTAAAATCCTGTCAACTATAGTAGACAACAGTATAGTCAACAACAGGGACGAGGAGGGTAAAATCCTGTCAACTATAGTAGACAACAGTATAGTCAACAACAGGGACGAGGGAGGGTAAAATCCTGTCAACTATAGTAGACAACAGTATAGTCAACAACAGGGACGAGGGAGGGTAAAATCCTGTCAACTATAGTAGACAACAGTATAGTCAACAACAGGGACCAGGGAGGGTAAAATCCTGTCAACTATAGTAGACAACGGTATAGTCAACAACAGGGACGAGGGAGGGTAAAATCCTGTCAGCTATAGTAGACAACAGAAACAACAGTATAGTCAACAACAGGAAACTGGGAGGGTAAAATCCTGTCAACTATAGTAGACAACAGTATAGTCAACAACAGGGACGAGGGAGGGTAAAATCCTGTCAGCTATAGTAGACAACAGTATAGTCAACAACAGGGACGTGGGAGGGTAAAATCCTGTCAACTATAGTAGACAACAGTATAGTCAACAACAGGGACGAGGAGGGTAAAATCCTGTCAACTATAGTAGACAACAGTATAGTCAACAACAGGGACGAGGGAGGGTAAAATCCTGTCAACTATAGTAGACAACAGTATAGTCAACAACAGGGACGTGGGAGGGTAAAATCCTGTCAACTATAGTAGACAACAGTATAGTCAACAACAGGGACGTGGGAGGGTAAAATCCTGTCAACTATAGTAGACAACAGTATAGTCAACAACAGGGACGAGGGAGGGTAAAATCCTGTCAACTATAGTAGACAACAGTATAGTCAACAACAGGGACGTGGGAGGGTAAAATCCTGTCAACTATAGTAGACAACAGTATAGTCAACAACAGGGACGTGGGAGGGTAAAATCCTGTCAACTATAGTAGACAACAGTATAGTCAACAACAGGGACGTGGGAGGGTAAAATCCTGTCAACTATAGTAGACAACAGTATAGTCAACAACAGGGACGTGGGAGGGTAAAATCCTGTCAACTATAGTAGACAACAGTATAGTCAACAACAGGGACGAGGGAGGGTAAAATCCTGTCAACTATAGTAGACAACAGTATAGTCAACAACAGGGACGTGGAGAGGTAAAATCCTGTCAACTATAGTAGACAACAGTATAGTCAACAACAGGGACGAGGGAGGGTAAAATCCTGTCAACTATAGTAGACAACAGTATAGTCAACAACAGGGACGAGGGAGGGTAAAATCCTGTCAACTATAGTAGACAACAGTATAGTCAACAACAGGGACGAGGGAGGGTAAAATCCTGTCAACTATAGTAGACAACAGTATAGTCAACAACAGGGACGAGGGAGGGTAAAATCCTGTCAACTATAGTAGACAACAGTATAGTCAACAACAGGGACGAGGGAGGGTAAAATCCTGTCAACTATAGTAGACAACAGTATAGTCAACAACAGGGACGAGGGAGGGTAAAATCCTGTCAACTATAGTAGACAACAGTATAGTCAACAACAGGGACGTGGGAGGGTAAAATCCTGTCAACTATAGTAGACAACGGTATAGTCAACAACA
This sequence comes from Argopecten irradians, assembly GCF_041381155.1. NCBI lineage: Eukaryota > Metazoa > Mollusca > Bivalvia > Pectinida > Pectinidae > Argopecten > Argopecten irradians. Next base: position 70,446,562 of record NC_091136.1, on the reverse strand, counting down.
GGGACCAGGGAGGGTAAAATCCTGTCAACTATAGTAGACAACAGTATAGTCAACAACAGGGACGAGGGAGGGTAAAATCCTGTCAACTATAGTAGACAACAGTATAGTCAACAACAGGGACGAGGGAGGGTAAAATCCTGTCAACTATAGTAGACAACAGTATAGTCAACAACAGGGACGAGGGAGGGTAAAATCCTGTCAACTATAGTAGACAACAGTATAGTCAACAACAGGGACGAGGGAGGGTAAAATCCTGTCAACTATAGTAGACAACAGTATAGTCAACAACAGGGACGAGGGAGGGTAAAATCCTGTCAACTATAGTAGACAACGGTATAGTCAACAACAGGGACCAGGGAGGGTAAAATCCTGTCAACTATAGTAGACAACAGTATAGTCAACAACAGGGACGAGGGAGGGTAAAATCCTGTCCTAACACTATAGTCAACAACAGTATAGTCAGACAACAGTATAGTCACAACAGACGTGGGAGGGTAAAATCCTGTCAACTATAGTAGACAACAGTATAGTCAACAACAGGGACCAGGGAGGGTAAAATCCTGTCAACTATAGTAGACAACAGTATAGTCAACAACAGGGACGAGGGAGGGTAAAATCCTGTCAACTATAGTAGACAACAGTATAGTCAACAACAGACGAGGGAGGGTAAAATCCTGTCAACTATAGTAGACAACAGTATAGTCAACAACAGGAACGTGGGAGGGTAAAATCCTGTCAACTATAGTAGACAACAGTATAGTCAACAACAGGGACGTGGGAGGGTAAAATCCTGTCAACTAAGTAGACAACAGTATAGTCAACAACAGTGACGGGGAGGGTAAAATCCTGTGTCAACTATAGTAGACAACAGTATAGTCAACAACAGGGACGAGGGAGGGTAAAATCCTGTCAACTATAGTAGACAACAGTATAGTCAACAACAGGGACGAGGGGAGGGTAAAATCCTGTCAACTATAGTAGACAACAGTATAGTCAACAACAGGGACGAGGGAGGGTAAAATCCTGTCAACTATAGTAGACAACAGTATAGTCAACAACAGGGACGAGGGAGGGTAAAATCCTGTCAACTATAGTAGACAACAGTATAGTCAACAACAGGGACGAGGGAGGGTAAAATCCTGTCAACTATAGTAGACAACAGTATAGTCAACAACAGGGACGAGGGAGGGTAAAATCCTGTCAACTATAGTAGACAACAGTATAGTCAACAACAGGGACGAGGGAGGGTAAAATCCTGTCAACTATAGTAGACAACAGTATAGTCAACAACAGGGACGAGGGAGGGTAAAATCCTGTCAACTATAGTAGACAACAGTATAGTCAACAACAGGGACGTGGGAGGGTAAAATCCTGTCAACTATAGTAGACAACAGTATAGTCAACAACAGGGACGAGGGAGGGTAAAATCCTGTCAACTATAGTAGACAACAGTATAGTCAACAACAGGGACGAGGGAGGGTAAAATCCTGTCAACTATAGTAGACAACAGTATAGTCAACAACAGGGACGAGGGAGAGGGTAAAATCCTGTCAACTATAGTAGACAACAGTATAGTCAACAACAGGGACGAGGGAGGGTAAAATCCTGTCAACTATAGTAGACAACGGTATAGTCAACAACAGGGACGAGGGAGGGTAAAATCCTGTCAACTATAGTAGACAACACAGTATAGTCAACAACAGGGACGAGGGAGGGTAAAATCCTGTCAACTATAGTAGACAACGTATAGTCAACAACAGGGACGAGGGAGGGTAAAATCCTGTCAACTATAGTAGACAACAGTATAGTCAACAACAGGGACGAGGGAGGGTAAAATCCTGTCAACTATAGTAGACAACAGTATAGTCAACAACAGGGACGAGGGAGGGTAAAATCCTGTCAACTATAGTAGACAACAGTATAGTCAACAACAGGGACCAGGGAGGGTAAAATCCTGTCAACTATAGTAGACAACAGTATAGTCAACAACAGGGACGGGGAGGGTAAAATCCTGTCAACTATAGTAGACAACAGTATAGTCAACAACAGGGACGAGGGAGGGTAAAATCCTGTCAACTATAGTAGACAACAGTATAGTCAACAACAGGGACGAGGGAGGAGGGTAAAATCCTGTCAACTATAGTAGACAACAGTATAGTCAACAACAGGGACGAGGGAGGGTAAAATCCTGTCAACTATAGTAGACAACAGTATAGTCAACAACAGGGCGAGGGAGGGTAAAATCCTGTCAACTATAGTAGACAACAGTATAGTCAACAACAGGGACGAGGGAGGGTAAAATCCTGTCAACTATAGTAGACAACAGTATAGTCAACAACAGAAACGTGGGAGGGTAAAATCCTGTCAACTATAGTAGACAACAGTATAGTCAACAACAGGGACGAGGGAGGGTAAAATCCTGTCAACTATAGTAGACAACAGTATAGTCAACAACAGGGACGTGGGAGGGTAAAATCCTGTCAACTATAGTAGACAACAGTATAGTCAACAACAGGGACGAGGGAGGGTAAAATCCTGTCAACTATAGTAGACAACAGTATAGTCAACAACAGGGACGAGGAGGGTAAAATCCTGTCAACTATAGTAGACAACAGTATAGTCAACAACAGGGACCAGGGAGGGTAAAATCCTGTCAACTATAGTAGACAACAGTATAGTCAACAACAGGGACGAGGGAGGGTAAAATCCTGTCAACTATAGTAGACAACAGTATAGTCAACAACAGGGACGAGGGAGGGTAAAATCCTGTCAACTATAGTAGACAACAGTATAGTCAACAACAGGGACGAGGGAGGGTAAAATCCTGTCAACTATAGTAGACAACAGTATAGTCAACAACAGGGACCAGGGAGGGTAAAATCCTGTCAACTATAGTAGACAACAGTATAGTCAACAACAGGGACGAGGGAGGGTAAAATCCTGTCAACTATAGTAGACAACAGTATAGTCAACAACAGGGACGAGGGAGGGTAAAATCCTGTCAACTATAGTAGACAACAGTATAGTCAACAACAGGGACGAGGGAGGGTAAAATCCTGTCAACTATAGTAGACAACAGTATAGTCAACAACAGGGACGAGGGAGGGTAAAATCCTGTCAGCTATAGTAGACAACAGTATAGTCAAAAACAGGGACGTGGGAGGGTAAAATCCTGTCAACTATAGTAGATAACAGTATAGTCAACAACAGGGAAGAGGGAGGCTTAAATCCTGTCGCTATAGTAGACAACGGTATGGAAAGAGTTACCGTAAGTGACATAGTAAATAATAGTTTTATGACTGCTATTTCTTTGTTGTTTTGTATTTGAATGAAGAAATTGCTACTACATCAAAGATAAATTTTGTGGCAAAAGATAAAGAATGCTTAGAACATCACCAAAGGAATTAACAAGAGGCCCATGGGCCTTTACGGTCATCTGACTCATGGCACAAAACAACAAAGTCACAGTATAAAGTAGTGGTTAACAATTAATATAAATAACACAAGGAACTCCTTAGTTGAATATGTAAGTTTCTGAAATAGGTAAATGTCATTTGTTGAACAAACTTGGTTGCCCTTCATCCATATATGGTTGTAACCCATTCAAGGATTAATATAAGGAGTCAGATTTTAAAGCCAAATTTCAGCTAAGCTCCCAGTTTGGACCTCCGCCGTACTATCCCCATGGGTCTTAGCCTGGTCCTTTATAAAATATGATTGTCCTCACCTAAAGTTCCCCCTTCTGAATCAATTAAAACCCCTTTAGACCAATTTTCATTGAGATCTGGAATGAACCCGAACACAGGAAGTGGGCCAGCAGCCATCTTGAAATACCAAAATTTTTACGAAAATGTTTGCATGTTGTTCGGCATCAATTAAAACCCCTATAGACCAATTTTCATTAAGATCAGAGACTGAAACCTTAAAACAGGAAGTGGGCCAACGGCCATCTTGGAATACAATAATCTTTACGAAAATGTTTGCACGTTGTTCGGCATCAATTAAAACCTCTATAGACCAATTTTCATTGAGATCAGAGAGTGAAACCTGAAAACAGGAAGTGGGCCAGCTAAAATTAAGAAAATTTGCCCTTTTGGGGCCCCACCCCTCAGCCCCTAGGGGTCGGACCAGGTTCATTTATATAAAATATGATTGTCCTTCCCCAATGATGTTTAAAACCAAATATAAATGAAATCCATCCAAGGATGAAGGAGGAGTAGGATTTTAAAGCTTAAAATAAGAAAGTTTGCCCTTTTGGGGCCCCATCCCTCAGCCCCTAGGGGTCGGACCAGACTCATTTATATCAAATATGATTGTCCTTGCCCAATGATGTTTCACACTAAATATAAATGAAATCCATCCAAGGATGAAGGAGGAGTAGGATTTTAAAGCTAAAAATTAAGAAAATTTGCCCTTTTGAGGCCCTGCCCCTCTGACCATAGGGGTCAGACCAAGCTCATTTATATAAAAATATGATTGTCCTTCCCTAATGAAGTTTCACACTACATATGGATGAAATCCATCCAAGGATGAAGGAGGAGTAGGAATTTAAAGCTAAAATAAGAAAATTTGCCCTTTTGGGGCCCCACCCCCCTCAGCCCCTAGGGGTCGCACCAGGCTCATTGATGTTTCAAACCAAATATGGATGAAATCTATCCAAGGATGAAGGAGGAGTAGGATTTTAAATCTAAAATTAAGAAAATTTGCCCTTTTGGGGCCCCGCCCCTCTGACCCTAGGGGTCGGACCAGGCTCATTTATATAAAATATGATTGTCCTTCCCCAATGATGTTTCAAACCAAATATGGATGAAATCCATCAAAGAATGAAGGAGGAGTAGGCTTTTGTATAAATAGTCTTACGCACGACGCACGGCACACGGCGCACGGCGGACAGCGCACGGCGGACGGCGCACGGCGCACGACGACGGACGAAACGCGATGACAATAGGTCATCCTGATCTTCGGTCAGATGACCTAAAAATTACCACGTAATTTCCTAAGAAATAAATATCAACGCCTAGCCTATTTCAAGCATCCAATCAATACCAGCAAAATAAATGGACCTGTCTGAGATAAAACAGCCCCTCAGGGACAACTTAATCTACTGTAGACATTGCCTTACATATATAGGGACAATGTCCTACCACCAGTTGTACACAGAGACAATGTCCTACCACCAGTTGTACACAGAGACAATGTCCTACCACCAGTTGTACACAGAGACAATGTCCTACCACCAGTTGTACACAGAGACAATGTCCTACCACCAGTTGTACACAGAGACAATGTCCTACCACCAGTTGTACACAGAGACAATGTCCTACCACCAGTTGTACACAGAGACAATGTCATACCACCAGTTGTACACAGAGACAATGTCCTACCACCAGTTGTACACAGAGGCAATGTCCTACCACCAGTTGTACACAGAGACAATGTCCTACCACCAGTTGTACACAGAGACAATGTCCTACCACCAGTTGTACACAGAGACAATGTCCTACCACCAGTTGTACAGTTGTACACAGAGACAATGTCCTACCACCAGTTGTACACAGAGACAATGTCCTACCACCAGTTGTACACACAGAGACAATGTCCTACCACCAGTTGTACACAGAGACAATGTCCTACCACCAGTTGTACACAGAGACAATGTCCTACCACCAGTTGTACACAGAGACAATGTCCTACCACCAGTTGTACACAGAGACAATGTCCTACCACCAGTTGTACACAGAGACAATGTCCTACCACCAGTTGTACACAGAGACAATGTCCTACCACCAGTTGTACACAGAGACAATGTCCTACCACCAGTTGTACACAGAGACAATGTCCTACCACCAGTTGTACACAGAGACAATGTCCTACCACCAGTTGTACACAGAGACAATGTCCTACCACCAGTTGTACACAGAGACAATGTCCTACCACCAGTTGTACACAGAGACAATGTCCTACCACCAGTTGTACACAGAGACAATGTCCTACCACCAGTTGTACACAGAGACAATGTCCTACCACCAGTTGTACACAGAGACAATGTCCTAACAGACAATGTCCTACCACCAGTTGTACACAGAGACAATGTCCTACCACCAGTTGTACACAGAGACAATGTCCTACCACCAGTTGTACACAGAGACAATGTCCTACCACCAGTTGTACACAGAGACAATGTACTACCACCAGTTGTACACAGAGACAATGTCCTACCACCAGTTGTACACAGAGCAATGTCCTACACCAGTTGTACACAGAGACAATGTCCTACCACCAGTTGTACACAGAGACAATGTCCTACCACCAGTTGTACACAGAGACAATGTCCTACCACCAGTTGTACACAGAGACAATGTCCTACCACCAGTTGTACACAGAGCAATGTCCTACCACCAGTTGTACACAGAGACAATGTCCTACACCAGTACAATTCCTACCAGTTGTACACAGAGACAATGTCCTACCACCAGTTGTACACAGAGACAATGTCCTACCACCAGTTGTACACAGAGACAATGTCCTACCACCAGTTGTACACAGAGACAATGTCCTACCACCAGTTGTACATAGAGACACCAGTTGTACACAGAGACAATGTCCTACCACCAGTTGTACACAGAGACAATGTCCTACCACCAGTTGTACACAGAGACAATGTCCTACCACCAGTTGTACACAGAGACAATGTCCTACCACCAGTTGTACACAGAGACAATGTCCTACCACCAGTTGTACACAGAGACAATGTCCTACCACCAGTTGTACACAGAGACAATGTCCTACCACCAGTTGTACACAGAGACAATGTCCTACCACCAGTTGTACACAGAGACAATGTCCTACCACCAGTTGTACACAGAGACAATGTCCTACCACCAGTTGTACACAGAGACAATGTCCTACCACCAGTTGTACACAGAGACAATGTCCTACCACCAGTTGTACACAGAGACAATGTCCTACCACCAGTTGTACACAGAGACAATGTCCTACCACCAGTTGTACACAGAGACAATGTCCTACCACCAGTTGTACACAGAGACAATGTCCTACCACCAGTTGTACACAGAGACAATGTCCTACCACCAGTTGTACACAGAGACAATGTCCTACCACCAGTTGTACACAGAGACAATGTCCTACCACCAGTTGTACACAGAGGCAATGTCCTACCACCAGTTGTACACAGAGACAATGTCCTACCACCAGTTGTACACAGAGACAATGTCCTACCACATTTTGTACACAGAGACAATGTCCTACCATCATCAGTTGTACACAGAGGACAATGTCCCTACCACCAGGTTGTACACAGAGGACAATGTCCTACCACCAGTTGTACACATAGACAATGTCATCCTACCAGTTTATACACAGGAGACAATGTACCTACCACCAGTTGACTACACATCGAGTAATGACTGTTAGCAATTCTTTTGGTGAATTGTACACAGAGACAATTCCTATACCACCAGTTGTACACAGAGGGACAATGTTCTACCACCAGTTGTACCACCAGACAGCATGTTGACATATTGACACTGACAATGTCTTAACCACCAGTTGTACACAGAGACAATGTCCTACCACCAGTTGTTACAATGTGCCTACACCAGTTGTCTGAGACAATGTCCTACCACCAGTTGTACACAGAGACAATGTCCTACCACCAGTTGTACACAGAGACAATGTCCTACCACCAGTTGTACACAGAGACAATGTCCTACCACCAGTTGTACACAGAGACAATGTCCTACCACCAGTTGTACACAGAGACAATGTCCTACCACCAGTTGTACACAGAGACAATGTCCTACCACCAGTTGTACACAGAGACAATGTCCTACCACCAGTTGTTACACAGAGACAATGTCCTACCACCAGTTGTACACAGAGACAATGTCCTACCACCAGTTGTACACAGAGACAATGTCCTACCACCAGTTGTACACAGAGACAATGTCCTACCACCAGTTGTACACATGAGACAATTCCTACCACCAGTTGTACACAGAGACAATGTCCTACCACCAGTTGTACACAGAGACAATGTCCTACCACCATTGACAAGAGACAGTCTGTTGTACACAGAGACAATGTCCTACCACCAGTTGTACACAGAGACAATGTCCTACCACCAGTTGTACACAGAGACAATGTCCTACCACCAGTTGTACACAGAGACAATGTCCATGTCCTACCACCAGTTGTACACAGAGGCAATGTCCTAATACCAGTTGTACACAGGGACAATGTCCTACCTACCACCAGTTGTACATAATAGTCATGACTAGACTTTTTTGACATTAATTTTATACAGTGTTATTGCAGTTATCATCATCGAGTTGGATAGTTAGATATCTGTGGGTAATAATTACACAGGGTATGCCAAGGTTTTCCTTTGAGGAGCTGAATGTTACCCCATGCACCACTGCAGACAGCAGGTTTATATTAACTGTAAAATGTCATCACCATTACTACACATGCATACATAATGACTGGATAGCATTCTTTTATGGTGAATGGAAATACATCTCTGTAACAATATAGAAACCTACTTCTCAGCCTTTATACCATCACCTGTAGTATAAATCTCTATCCAGATCATGATTTGAGATCAGACAATTAATGGATGCAGGTATTCAAACAATGCCTCTTTGTCCATAATTGCTGTCGTGGAAGAGCACAATTTTTCTATCCCATAGTAATTCAGAGATGCTGTGTACTTCTATTTCTTCTAAAAAAATCTTTTTTATCTCTTCCATTAATTTCTTTTCTGTTTACTTGGGATATTGGCAAAGATGGTTTGGCTTTTAGTCTGTTGATAATCTTGAAAATGTTCTTTTTGATATCTGAAGAACATATCAGAATAGGATGGCTTCTTTTAGTGGTATCATTTAATTTCGGTTTATTTTCTATTATGATAATTTCCTGAAATTATTCAAAATGTCAAACTGTTCAAATATTTTGGTGTTTGCTTCCAATCTTTTCCTGTCATCATGTTTGAATTGTTCTCGTGCTTTTGATCTTTTCCTGTCATCATGTTTGAATTGTTCTCAAACTTTTACACCAAATTGTTTTCTCATTGTTATCTATCCCTGATTTCTGTTTGGTATTATTTGGTTGTGAAAACTTCTTAACAGACTTCTTCATTACAGGAAAAAACTCAATTGACAATAAAAATGTACCTTGCTTCCATATACTGTTTCAGATCAAACAAACAATATCAGTATTTAGAACATTGTTTGAAAAAAAACAAGAGGCCCATGGGTCTTAACGGTCATCTGACTCATGGCATAAAACAACAAAGTCACAGTATAAAGTATTGGTTAACGATTAATATAAACTATACAAGGAACTCCTTAGTTGAATATGTAAGTTTCTGAAATAGGTAAATATCATTTGTTGAACAAACTTGGTAGCCCTTCATCCATATATGGTTGTAACCAATTCAAGGATTAATATAAGGTGTCGTCAGATTTTAAAGCCAAATTTCAGCAAAGCTCCCATTTTGGACCTCCGCTGTACTATCCCCATGGGTCTAAGCTCCGTCCTTTATAAAATATGATTGTCCTCACCTAAAGTTCCCCCTTCTGAATCAATTAAAACCCCTATAGACCAATTTTCATTGAGATCGGAGACTGAAACCTGAAAATAGGAAGTGGGCCAGTGGCCATCTTGGAATACCAAAATCTTTATGAAAATGTTTTCATGTTGTTCGGCATCAATTAAAACCCCTATAGACCAATTTTCATTGAGATCGGAGGTTGAAACCTCAAAACAGGAAGTGGGCCAGCGGCCATCTTGGAATACCAAAAATCTTTACGAAAATGTTGTATGTTGTTCGGCATCAATTAAACCCCTATAAAATCATTGAGATCGGAGACCGAAACCTGAAAACAGGAATTGGGCCAGCTAAAATTAAGAAAATTTGCCCTTTTGGGGCCCCACCCCTCAGCCCCTAGGGGTCAAACCAGACTCATTTATATAAGATATGATTGTCCTTCCCCAATGATGTTTCACACCAAATATGGATGAAATTCATCCAAGGATGAAGGAGGAGTAGGATTTTAAAACTAAAATTAAGAAAATTTGCACTTTTGGGGCCCCACCCCTCAGCCCCTAGGGGTCGGACCAGGCTCATTTATATAATATATGATTGCCCATCCCCCAATGATGTTTCACACTAAATATGGATGAAATCCATCCAAGGATGAAAGAGGAGTAGAATTTTAAAGCTAAAATTAAGAAAATTTGCCCTTCTTTAGGCCCCATCCCTCAGCCCCTAGGAGTCTGACCAGGCTCATTTATATAAAATATGATTGTCCTTCCCCAATGATGTTTCACACTAAATATGGATTAAATCCATCCAAGGATGAAAGAGGAGTAGGATTTTAAAGCTAAAATTAAGAAAATTTGCCCTTTTGGGGCCCCACCCCTCAGCCCCTAGGAGTCGGACCAAGCTCATTTATATAAAATATGATTGTCCTTCCCCAATGATGTTTCACACCAAATATGGATGAAATCCATCCAAGGATGAAAGAGGAGTAGGATTTTAAAGCTAAAATTAAGAAAATTTGCCCTTTTGGGGCCCCATCCCTCAGCCCCTAGGGGTCGGACCAGGCTCATTTATATAAAATATGATTGTCCTTCCCCAATGATGTTTCACACCAAATATGGATGAAATCCATCCAAGGATGAACGAGGAGTAGGATTTTAAAGCTAAATTTAAGAAAATTTGCCCTTTTGGGGCCCCATCCCTCAGCCCCTAGGAGTCGGACCAGGCTCATTTATATAAAATATGATTGTCCTTCCCCAATGATGTTTCACACCAAATATAGATGAAATCCATCCAAGGATGAACGAGGAGTAGGATTTTAAAGCTAAAATTAAGAAAATTTGCCCTTTTGGGGCCCCACCCCTCAGCCCCTAGGGGTCCAACCAGGCTCATTTATATAAAATATGATTGTCGGTCCCTAATGATGTTTCACACCAAATATGGATGTAATTCACTCAAGGGTTTAGGAGGAGTAGGCTTTTGTATAAATAGTTTTACACACGACGCACTGCGGACGGCGGACGGCGCACAGCGCACGGCGCACGACGACGGACGAAACAAGATGACAATAGGTCATCCTGACCTTCGGTCAGATGACCAAAAAACCAACACAAATTAAACTGTAGATTTTGACCACGAATACATCCAACCACCCATACTACCAACCATCCACACCATCAACCATCCATACCACCAACCATCCACACCACCAACCATCCACACCACAACCATCCACACCACCAACCATCCCACCACCAACCATCCACACCACCAACCATCCACACCATCAACCATCCACACCACCAACCATCCATACCACCAACCATCCACACTACCAACCATCAACACCATCAACCATCCACACCACCAACCATCCACACCACCAGCCATCCACACCACCAGCCATCAACACCACCAACAATCCACACTACCAACCACCAACACCACCAACCATCAACACCACCAACCATCCACACTACCAACCATCAACATCACCAACCATCAACACCATCAACCATCCACACTACCAACCATCCACACCACCAGCCATCAACACCACCAACCATCCACACCACTAACCACCAACACCACCAACCATCCACATCACCAACCATCAACACCACCAACCATCAACACCACCAACCATCCACACCACCAACCATCCACACCACCAACCATCCATCAACCATCCATACCACCAACCATCCATACCACCAACCATCCACACTACCAACCATCAACACCATCAACCATCCACACCACCAACCATCCACACCACCAGCCATCCACACCACCAGCCATCAACACCACCAACAATCCACACTACCAACCACCAACACCACCAACCATCAACACCACCAACCATCCACACTACCAACCATCAACATCACCAACCATCAACACCATCAACCATCCACACTACCAACCATCCACACCACCACCAGCCATCAACACCACCAAGCATCCACACCACTAACCACCAACACCACCAACCATCCACATCACCAACCATCAACACCACCAACCATCAACACCACCAACCATCCACACTACCAACCATCCACACCACCAACCATCCACACCACCACCCATCCACACCATCAACCATCCACACTACCAACCATCAACACCACCAACCATCAACACCACCAACCATCCACACCATCAACCATCAACACCACCAACCATCCACACCACTAACCACCACACCACCAACACCACCAACCATCCACATCACCAACCATCAACACCACCAACCATCAACACCACCACCAACCATCCACACCATCAACCATCCACACCACCAACCATCCATACCACCAACCATCCATACCACCAACCATCCACACTACCAACCATCAACACCATCAACCATCCACACCACCAACCATCCACACCACCAGCCATCCACACCACCAGCCATCAACACCACCAACAATCCACACTACCAACCACCAACACCACCAACCATCAACACCACCAACCATCCACACCACCAACCACCAACACCACCAACCATCCACATCACCAACCATCAACACCACCAACCATCAACACCATCAACCATCCACACTACCAACCATCCACACTACCAACCATCAACACCACCAACCATCCACACACTACCAACCATCCACACCACCAGCCATCAACACCACAAGCCACCAACACCACCAACCATCCACATCACCAACCATCAACACCACCAACCATCAACACCACCAACCATCCACACTACCAACCATCCATATTACCAACCATCCACACCACCAACCATCCATACTACCAACCATCCACACCATCAACCATCAACACCAGCAACCATCCACACCACCAACCATCCACACCATCAATCATCCATACCACCAACAATCTACACCCTCCAGCCATCAACACCACCAGCCATCCACACACCACCAACCATCCACACCACCAGCCATCCACACATAACTAACCATCAACACCATCAACCATCCACACAACCAACCATCAACACCATCAACCATCCACACTACCAACCATCCACACCATCAACCATCCAACACCACCAACCATCCACACACCATCACCATCAACAACACCTCCAGCCATCAACACCATCAACCATCCACACCATCAACCATCAACACCCCAACCATCCACACCACCAACCATCCACACCATCAATCATCCACAACACCAACCATCCACACCTCCAGCCATCAACACCATCAACCATCCACACCACCAACCATCCACACCATCAATCATCCACAACACCAACCATCCACACCTCCAGCCATCAACACCACCAACCATCCATACCACCAACAATCAACACCACCAACCATCCATACCATCAACCATCCACACTACCAACCATCCACACCATCAACCATCCACACAACCAACCATCAACACCATCAACCATCCACACTACCAACCATCCACACCACCAACCATCCACACCACCAACCATCCACACCACCAACCATCCACACAACCAACCATCAACACCATCAACCATCCACACAACCAACCATCAACACCATCAACCATCAACACCACCAACCATCCACACCATCAACCATTAACACCATCAACCATCAACACCACCAACCATCCACACCATCAACACTACCAACCATCATCACTACCAACCATCATCACTACCAACCATCCACACAACCAACCATCAACACCATCAACCATCCACACCACCAACCATCCACACCACCAACCATCCACACCACCAGCCATCCACACAACCAACCATCAACACCATCAACCATCCACACAACCAACCATCAACACCATCAACCATCAACATCACCAACCATCCACACCATCAACCATTAACACCATCAACCATCAACACCACCAACCATCCACACCATCAACACTACCAACCATCATCACTACCAACCATCCACACAACCAACCATCAATACCATCAACCATCCACACCACCAACCATCCACACCATCAACCATCAACACCATCAACCATCAACACCACCAACCATCAACACCACCAACCATCCACACCATCAACCATCAACACCATCAACCATCAACACCACCAACCATCAACACCACCAACCATCCACACCACCAACCATCCACACCACCAACCATCCATACCACCAACCATCAACACCACCAGCAATCAATACCACCAACCATCCACACTACCAACCATTCACACCATCAACCATCAACACCACCAACCATACACACCATCAACCATCCACACAACCAACCATCAACACCACCAACTATCAACACCACCAACCATCTACCTAACAGTGATTAGCAAATGACTGTCATGCTGGGTTTTCATGATTAAAACTGGAGAGCTGGAGTTCTGTCATACCTGTCCATAATTTCTCACTATAGTCCCCGTGGGACTGAAGATTTACAGATGTACCAGGCTAGTAATATACTACCAAGTGGGATGAATGATGTATGAAAGGCAATAAAAGGATCTCAAGCAACAAATTACTTTCAACTAGTAACAGAGCTAGTAACTAGAATCTCATCTGACTTCACAGTTATGTGATGAGGAAGCTAGGCCAGATATACCTCAGCCCATAGTCATGTGATCAGATATACCTCAGCCCATAGTCATGTGATCAGATATACCTCAGCCCAGAGCCATGTGATCAGATGTACTTCAGCCCATAGTCATGTGATCAGATGTACTTCAGCCCATAGTCATGTGATCAGATGTACTTCAGCCATAGTCATGTGATCAGATGTACCTCAGCCCATAGTCATGTAATCAGATGTACTTCAGCCCATAGTCATGTGATCAGATGTACTTCAGCCCATATTCATGTGATCAGATGTACTTCAGCCCATAGTCATGTGATCAGATGTACCTCAGCCCGTAGTCATGTAATCAGATGTACTTCAGCCCATAGTCATGTGATCAGATGTACTTCAGCCCATAGTCATGTGATCAGATGTACTTCAGCCCATAGTCATGTGATCAGATGTACTTCAGCCCATAGTCATGTGATCAGATGTACTTCAGCCCATAGTCATGTGATCAGATGTACTTCAGCCCATAGTCATGTGATCAGATGTACCTCAGCCCATAGTCATGTGATCAGATGTACCTCAGCCCATAGTCATGTGATCAGATGTACTTCAGCCCATAGTCATGTGATCAGATGTACTTCAGCCCAAAGTCATGTGATCAGATGTACTTCAGCCCATAGTCATGTGATCAGATGTACTTCAGCCCATAGTCATGTGATCAGATGTACCTCAGCCCATAGTCATGTGATCAGATGTACTTCAGCCCATAGTCATGTGATCAGATGTACTTCAGCCCATAGTCATGTGATCAGATGTACTTCAGCCCATAGTCATGTGATCAGATGTACTTCAGCCCATAGTCATGTGATCAGATGTATCTCAGCCCATAGTCATGTGATCAGATATACCTCAGCCCATAGTCATGTGATCAGATGTACTTCAGCCCATAGTCATGTGATCAGATGTATCTCAGCCCATAGTCATGTGATCAGATGTATCTCAGCCCATAGTCATGTGATCAGATGTACTTCAGCCCATAGTCATGTGATCAGATGTACTTCAGCCCATAGTCATGTGATCAGATGTACTTCAGCCCATAGTCATGTGATCAGATGTACTTCAGCCCATAGTCATGTGATCAGATGTACCTCAGCCCATAGTCATGTGATCAGATGTACCTCAGCCCATAGTCATGTGATCAGATGTATCTCAGCCCACAGTCATGTGATCAGATGTACTTCAGCCCATAGTCATGTGATCAGATGTACTTCAGCCCATAGTCATGTGATCAGATGTACCTCAGCCCATAGTCATGTGATCAGATGTATCTCAGCCCATAGTCATGTGATCAGATGTACTTCAGCCCATAGTCATGTGATCAGATGTACTTCAGCCCATAGTCATGTGATCAGATGTACCTCAGCCCATAGTCATGTGATCAGATGTACTTCAGCCCATAGTCATGTGATCAGATGTACTTCAGCCCATAGTCATGTGATCAGATGTACTTCAGCCCATAGTCATGTGATCAGATGTACTTCAGCCCATAGTCATGTGATCAGATGTACTTCAGCCCATAGTCATGTGATCAGATGTACCTCAGCCCATAGTCATGTGATCAGATGTACTTCAGCCCCATAGTCATGTAATCAGATGTACTTCAGCCCATAGTCATGTAATCAGATGTACTTCAGCCCATAGTCATGTGATCAGATGTACTTCAGCCCATAGTCATGTGATCAGATGTACCTCAGCCCATAGTCATGTGATCAGATGTACTTCAGCCCATAGTCATGTGATCAGATGTACCTCAGCCCATAGTCATGTGATCAGATGTACTTCAGCCCATAGTCATGTGATCAGATGTACCTCAGCCCATAGTCATGTGATCAGATGTACTTCAGCCCATAGTCATGTGATCAGATGTACTTCAGCCCATAGTCATGTGATCAGATGTACTTCAGCCCATAGTCATGTGATCAGATGTACTTCAGCCCATAGTCATGTGATCAGATGTACCTCAGCCCATAGTCATGTGATCAGATGTACTTCAGCCCATAGTCATGTGATCAGATGTACTTCAGCCCATAGTCATGTGATCAGATGTACTTCAGCCCATAGTCATGTGATCAGATGTACTTCAGCCCATAGTCATGTGATCAGATGTACCTCAGCCCATAGTCATGTGATCAGATGTACTTCAGCCCATAGTCATGTGATCAGATGTACCTCAGCCCATAGTCATGTGATCAGATGTACTTCAGCCCATAGTCATGTGATCAGATGTACCTCAGCCCATAGTCATGTGATCAGATGTACTTCAGCCCATAGTCATGTGATCAGATGTACTTCAGCCCATAGTCATGTGATCAGATGTACTTCAGCCCATAGTCATGTGATCAGATGTACTTCAGCCCATAGTCATGTGATCAGATGTACCTCAGCCCATAGTCATGTGATCAGATGTACTTCAGCCCATAGTCATGTGATCAGATGTACCTCAGCCCATAGTCATGTGATCAGATGTACCTCAGCCCACAGTCATGTGATCAGATACCAGCCCATAGTCATGTGATCAGATTACTCAGCCCATAGTCATGTGATCAGATAGCCCATAGTCATGTGATCAGATATACTTCAGCCCATAGTCATGTGATCAGATGTACCTCAGCCCATAGTCATGTGATCAGATATACTTCAGCCCATAGTCACAGATGAAATCATCAATAGTATCATCTTATTGATGTCAACTACAGAGCTCACTGGCCCATATAAAACCAGTTGTAGGTGCCAGTAGTCTCATACCAGAAGTAATTCTCTGTTTGATCAATGAGACTGGTAGTCATTTGTTACATGGCAAGTCATGTGACAAATCAACACAGATACAAGATCTTTATATTGATTCTAAAACAGAAAGAAAAAAAACGTTCACGACATATTGTTTACTTTCATTCCATACTATCAAAAATGTTATATTGTTTACAATTTTATCTGCTCATGTGTATAGTGTTATTTACCTGTTTGTCTGTTGTGTACACACCTATATCCACATACCGCTGTAATAGTTTTACTGTACACACCTGTATCCATATACCACTGTAATAGTTTTACTGTACACACCTATATCCACATACCACTGTAATAGTTTTACTGTACACACCTGTATCCATATACCACTGTAATAGTTTTACTGTACACACCTGTATCCACATACCACTGTAATAGTTTTACTGTACACACCTATATCCACATACCACTGTAATAGTTTTACTGTACACACCTTTATCCACATACCACTGTAATAGTTTTACTGTACACACCTATATACATACCACTGTAATAGTTTTACTGTACACACCTATATCCACATACCACTGTAATAGTTTTACTGTACACACCTATATCCACATACCACTGTAATAGTTTTACTGTACACACCTATATCCACATACCACTGTAATTGTTTTACTGTACACACCTGTATCCACATACCAGTGTAATAAATTTACTGTACACACCTGTATCCACATACCACTGTAATAGTTTACTGTACACACCTGTATCCACATTCCACTGTTATAGTTTTACTGTACACACCTGTATCCACATACCACGGTAATAGTTTTACTGTACACACCTATATACACATACCACAGTAATAGTTTTACTGTACACATCTATATCCACATACCACGGTAATAGTTTACTGTACACAACTATATCCACATACCACTGTAATAGTTTACTGTACACACCTATATCCACATACCACTGTAATAGTTTTACTGTACACACCTGTATCCACATACCACGGTAATAGTTTACTGTACACAACTATATCCACATACCACTGTAATAGTTTACTGTACACACCTATATCCACATACCACTGTAATAGTTTTACTATACACACCTGTATCAACATTCCACTGTAATAGTTTACTGTACACACCTATATCCACATACCACTGTAATAGTTTTACTGTACACACCTGTATCCACATACCACTGTAATAGTTTACTGTACACACCTATATCCACATACCACTGTAATAGTTTTACTGTACACACCTGTATCCACATTCCACAGTAATAGTTTTACTGTACACACCTATATCCACATACCGCTGTAATAGTTTTACTGTACACACCTGTATCCACATACCACAGTAATATTTTACTGTACACACCTATATCCACATACCACTGTAACAGTTTACTGTACACACCTATATCCACATATACCACTGTAATAGTTTTACTGTACACACCTATATACACATACCACTGTAACAGTTTTATTTTATACACAACAATCCTCATACCGCTGTAATATTTTTATCATTTTTAAAAATATTTGAAGTACTGACAGACATTTTGTTTTAATGTATGCTATGCAATAATAATAATAAAGTTTTTAACACAATTAGAATAGTTCTATAGGAGGATCGTGTATAGCTGAGCTTGTCATCTGAGAAGACCTGGAATTATTTTACAATAGAATAGTTCATCGTCAGTAGCCTACTAATATGTCTGCTAGGAACATATAACAAACTGTCACCACTTTATGATAGGAAAGGTAATATTCCTGATATATCCTATATATCCACTCTATTCATGCTATATTTGTTTTTATATATACTAAAGGAAATATTCCTGATATATCTTATATATCCACTCTATTCATGCTATATTTGTTTGTATATACACTAAAGGTAATATTCCTGATATATCCTATATCTCCACTCTATTCATGCTATATTTGTTTTTATATATACTAAAGGAAATATTCCTGATATATCCTATATCTCCACTCTATTCATGCTATATTTGTTTGTATATACACTAAAGGAAATATTCCTGATATATCATATATATCTCCACTCTATTCATGCTATATTTGTTTTTATATATACACTAAAGGAAAATATTCCTGATATATCTATATCTCCACTCTATTCATGCTATATTTGTTTGTATAAACACTGATATATCCTATATCTCCACTCTATTCATGCTATATTTGTTTGTATATATACTAAAGGAAATATTCCTGATATTGTGATCTGATATATCTCCACTCTATTCATGCTATATTGTTGTATATAAGATATTCCTGATATATCATATATCTCCACTCTATTCATGCTATATTTGTTTGTATATATACTAAAGGAAATATTCCTGATATATCTTATATCTCCACTCTATTCATGCTATATTTGTTTGTATAAACACTGATATATCTTATATCTCCACTCTATTCATGCTATATTTGTTTGTATATACACTAAAGGAAATATTCCTGATATATCATATATCTCCACTCTATTCATGCTATATTTGTTTGTATATACACTAAAGGAAATATTCCTGATATATCATATATCTCCACTCTATTCATGCTATATTTGTTTGTATATATACTAAAGGAAATATTCCTGATATATCCTATATCTCCACTCTATTCATGCTATATTTGTTTGTATAAACACTGATATATCTTATATCTCCACTCTATTCATGCTATATTTGTTTGTATATATACTAAAGGAAATATTCCTGATATATCTTATATCTCCACTCTATTCATGCTATATTTGTTTGTATAAACACTGATATATCTTATATCTCCACTCTATTCATGCTATATTTGTTTGTATAAACACTGATATATCCTATATCTCCACTCTATTCATGCTATATTTGTTTGTATAAACACTGATATATCCTATATATCCACTCTATTCATGCTATATTTGTTTGTATATATACTAAAGGAAATATTCCTGATATATCTTATATCTCCACTCTATTCATGCTATATTTGTTTGTATAAACACTGATATATCCTATATCTCCACTCTATTCATGCTATATTTGTTTGTATATATACTAAAGGAAATATTCCTGATATATCTTATATCTCCACTCTATTCATGCTATATTTGTTTGTATAAACACTGATATATCTTATATCTCCACTCTATTCATGCTATATTTGTTTGTATATACACTAAAGGAAATATTCCTGATATATCCTATATCTCCACTCTATTCATGCTATATTTGTTTGTATAAACACTGATATATCCTATATCTCCACTCTATTCATGCTATATTTGTTTTTATTACATAATTTGTTTACACAAATCTATATATGAAGAAATATAATATTTTCAACTATTACACCGACCGTTCAATAAAACCTTGTTATATTGCACGGTTGGAAGTTATAATGCACGCTTCCATGGAAACGTTATATTGCACGGTTCGAGATGTTATATTGCACGGCTTTAGGAACACCTCGCTGTTGTTGTCTAGTTTTGTAGAAAACTTCCGAGGAATTGCGAGTAAAAGTGAGTTACGTTATTATGACGTCACAAAGGTTCACGCTCAATTTCGCGTTGGATTTATAGATCTCGAATCAACCACGTCATGTAGACGTTTACTGTACCGAGTAAAGGACGTACATGATGAATGTATTAGATCAAAAGGCTGCAAGCAGGTCTAATAATGTGAAAACAGACAATAAGACATCCAAACTGGAGTTACAACGTGACGTACGTGGGCTATATGTCAATCTTCAATACGATATTAAGGTGTTTTTTCGTACGGTAAGGTGTTGATGATTTTGTTAAGTGATTGTTGTATTCGTTTTATAAAAAAATATTCAACTGAAAAACTGGTGATTATGTAATAAAACAAATATTTCATGGGTTACTGTGCTCTAGTTCATAATATTTACCCCTTGGTGATGGTAATAAACAAATGTTATATTGCACTCGGACTTTGGCCTCGTGCAATATAACATTTGTTGATTACCATCACCTCGGGTTAAATATTATGAACTAGAGCACAGTAACCCATGAAATATTTGTATAGTATAAACACTGATATATCTTATATCTCCACTCTATTCATGCTATATTTGTTTGTATATATACTAAAGGTAATATTCCTGATATATCCTATATCTCCACTCTATTCATGCTATATTTGTTTGTATATACACTAAAGGAAATATTCCTGATATATCCTATATCTCCACTCTATTCATGCTATATTTGTTTGTATAAACACTGATATATCTTATATCTCCACTCTATTCATGCTATATTTGTTTGTATATATACTAAAGGAAATATTCCTGATATATCATATATCTCCACTCTATTCATGCTATATTTGTTTGTATATATACTAAAGGAAATATTCCTGATATATCATATATCTCCACTCTATTCATGCTATATTTGTTTGTATATACACTAAAGGAAATATTCCTGATATATCATATATCTCCACTCTATTCATGCTATATTTGTTTGTATATATACTAAAGGTAATATTCCTGATATATCCTATATCTCCACTCTATTCATGCTATATTTGTTTGTATAAACACTGATATATCCTATATCTCCACTCTATTCATGCTATATTTGTTTGTATAAACACTAAGTACATAACCAATAGTCCCGTAATATAAGCATTCATCTCCTCAGTCTACATGTTTAAGATCTATTTGACCTCACCAATGACCTCCTAAATACCTCAGAACTGGCGTGTAAGCATAATAGGTAGACAATATTTTACCTTCACTTTCAACTTTTCCAGAAATTGTGCTACTTGAACCCGATTTCTCCTTTTTCTTTGCTGAATCTTTCTTTTTAAACCCATTGAGCTCCTTAGGGTTACACTTAGTGGTCTCTGTGGGGCTGTCCAAACTCTCATCACGAGGCAGACATCCACAGCAGCACAAAGATTTCCGAGTGATGTCCAAGTCCATAAGCTTGTGACTGAACATGATGGTGATATGTGGCCATGTGAGTATATTAGACACTGCTGAGAAGATGCTATACCAGTCATTGAGGCTGGATGTCACATATCAGACACTGCTGAGAAGATGCTATACCATTCATTGGGGCTGGATGTCACATATCAGACACTGCTGAGAAGATGCTATACCAGTCATTGGGGCTGGATGTCACATATCAGACACTGCTGAGAAGATGCTATACCAGTCATTGGGGCTGGATGTCACATATCAGACACTGCTGAGAAGATGCTATACCATTCATTGGGGCTGGATGTCACAGACCATCACATCCTTGGTGTGTAGTAAGGGGCACTATGTCGTTTCTTCAGGGGCCATCACTCCCCTTTATTCTGTCATCAGGGGCTGTCACATCCCCTATAACCCATGGTACAGATTCTCTCTAATCCAATATACAGGAACTCATTCTCAGTAACCTCAGAGATATGTAAACATATGTGTGCAACTCTCACACAAAATCCCACGTAGCTCCAGGAGCACAAAATCCCACGTAGCTCCAGGAATTCAGTCACACATAGCTTAGTTAATATCAGGAAGCCTAGTCAGCCCAGCAGGACTGTCATCAGTAGCAGGCAGTCTGTCAAAGCCAGCCAACTCTCAGTGAAGCTGCTTCTCACACAGTAGCTAAGATTGTTCCCGGAGGACGTAAGGACTATCACTGTACATTAACCATTACAAAGCATGACCAAGTCTACAGACTGCTATCACAACACTGACCTCACTCTCTGTGTACAACACATTGCTCCACTGAACACACTTTGTCTAAGGAAACTGTCTCAAGGGAGCTAACTCCCTTTCATGTTAGGACCTTTCCTTAACATGTGAGAATGACATTAATATTTCAGTATCTCCTGGTTATGGTCATGTGTAAGTTTGTAACAGATCCATCAAACACTGTGTCGGTGTATCAATGTCGCTAAATAACACGCTGCATGTTAGTAAAAACAGTTATATGGATAAATTAGTGAGATCAGGATCGGAGCTGTCAGCCAATATTGATGCCATTCATGAGCTGACAACTAGCACACATGTGTCTAGGTATCAAAGTGTAAATTCATCAAGCTAACAACTGGCACACATGTGTCTAGGTATCAAAGTGTAAAGTCATCAAGCTAACAACTAACACATATGTGTCTAGGTATCAAAGTGTAAAGTCATCAAGCTAACAACTAACACACATGTGTCTAGGTATCAAAGTGTAAAGTCATCAAGCAAACAACTAACACACATGTGTCTAGGTATCAAAGTGTAAAGTCATCAAGCTAACAACTAACACACATGTGTCTAGGTATCAAAGTGTAAAGTCATCAAGCTAACAACTAACACACATGTGTCTAGGTATCAAAGTGTAAAGTCATCAAGCTAACAACTAACACACATGTGTCTGGGTATCAAAGTGTAAATTCATCAAGCTAACAACTACCACACATGTGTCTAGGTATTAAAGTGTAAAATCAACTACCACACATGTGTCTAGGTATCAAAGTGTAAAATCATCACGCTAACAACTACCACATATGTGTCTAGGTATCAAAGTGTAAAGTCATCAAGCTAACAACTGGCACATGTGTCTAGGTATCAAAGTGTAAAGTCATCAAGCTAACAACTACCACACATGTGTCTAGGTATCAAAGTGTAAAGTCATCAAGCTAACAACTAACACACATGTGTCTAGGTATCAAAGTGTAAATTCATCAAGCTAACAACTAACACACATGTGTCTAGGTATCAAAGTGTAAAGTCATCAAGCTAACAACTAACACACATGTGTCTGGGTATCAAAGTGTAAAGTCATCAAGCTAACAACTAACACACATGTGTCTGGGTATCAAAGTGTAAAGTCATCAAGCTAACAACTGGCACATGTGTCTAGGTATCAAAGTGTAAAGTCATCAAGCTAACAACTGGCACATGTGTCTAGGTATCAAAGTGTAAAGTCATCAAGCTGACAACTAACACACATGTGTCTAGGTATCAAAGTGTAAAGTCATCAAGCTAACAACTAACACACATGTGTCTGGGTATCAAAGTGTAAAGTCATCAAGCTAACAACTAACACACATGTGTCTAGGTATCAAAGTGTAAAGTCATCAAGCTAACAACTAACACACATGTGTCCGGGTATCAAAGTGTAAAGTCATCAAGCTAACAACTAACACACATGTGTCTAGGTATCAAAGTGTAAAATCATCAAGCTAACAACTAACACACATGTGTCTAGGTATCAAAGTGTAAAGTCATCACGCTAACAACTAACACACATGTGTCTAGGTATCAAAGTGTAAAGTCATCAAGCTAACAACTAACACACATGTGTCTAGGTATCAAAGTGTAAAGTCATCAAGCTAGCAACTGGCACATATGTGTCTAGGTATCAAAGTGTAAAGTCATCAAGCTAACAACTGGCACACATGTGTCTAGGTATCAAAGTGTAAAGTCATCAAGCTAACAACTAACACACATGTGTCTAGGTATCAAAGTGTAAAATCATCAAGCTAACAACTAACACACATGTGTCTAGGTATCAAAGTGTAAAGTCATCAAGCTAACAACTAACACACATGTGTCTAGGTATCAAAGTGTAAAGTCATCAAGCTAACAACTAACACACATGTGTCTGGGTATCAAAGTGTAAAGTCATCAAGCTAACAACTGGCACATGTGTCTAGGTATCAAAGTGTAAAGTCATCAAGCTAACAACTGGCACATGTGTCTAGGTATCAAAGTGTAAAGTCATCAAGCTGACAACTAACACACATGTGTCTAGGTATCAAAGTGTAAAGTCATCAAGCTAACAACTAACACACATGTGTCCGGGTATCAAAGTGTAAAGTCATCAAGCTAACAACTAACACACATGTGTCTAGGTATCAAAGTGTAAAATCATCAAGCTAACAACTAACACACATGTGTCTAGGTATCAAAGTGTAAAGTCATCAAGCTAACAACTAACACACATGTGTCTAGGTATCAAAGTGTAAAGTCATCAAGCTAACAACTGGCACACATGTGTCTAGGTATCAAAGTGTAAAGTCATCAAGCTAACAACTGGCACACATGTGTCTAGGTATCAAAGTGTAAAGTCATCAAGCTAGCAACTGGCACATATGTGTCTAGGTATCAAAGTGTAAAGTCATCAAGCTAACAACTAACACACATGTGTCTAGGTATCAAAGTGTAAAATCATCAAGCTAACAACTAACACACATGTGTCTAGGTATCAAAGTGTAAAGTCATCAAGCTAACAACTAACACACATGTGTCTGGGTATCAAAGTGTAAAGTCATCAAGCTAACAACTAACACACATGTGTCTAGGTATCAAAGTGTAAAGTCATCAAGCTGACAACTAACACACATGTGTCTAGGTATCAAAGTGTAAAGTCATCAAGCTAACAACTAACACACATGTGTCTGGGTATCAAAGTGTAAAGTCATCAAGCTGACAACTAACACACATGTGTCTAGGTATCAAAGTGTAAAGTCATCAAGTTAACAACTAACACACATGTGTCTAGGTATCAAAGTGTAAAGTCATCAAGCTAACAACTAACACACATGTGTCTGGGTATCAAAGTGTAAAGTCATCAAGCTAACAACTAACACACATGTGTCTAGGTATCAAAGTGTAAAATCATCAAGCTAACAACTAACACACATGTGTCTAGGTATCAAAGTGTAAAGTCATCAAGCTAACAACTAACACACATGTGTCTAGGTATCAAAGTGTAAAATCATCACGCTAACAACTACTACACATGTGTCTAGGTATCAAAGTGTAAAGTCATCAAGCTAACAACTAACACACATGTGTCTAGGTATCAAAGTGTAAAGTCATCAAGCTAACAACTAACACACATGTGTCTAGGTATCAAAGTGTAAAGTCATCAAGCTAGCAACTGGCACATATGTGTCTAGGTATCAAAGTGTAAAGTCATCAAGCTAACAACTGGCACACATGTGTCTAGGTATCAAAGTGTAAAGTCATCAAGCTAACAACTAACACACATGTGTCTAGGTATCAAAGTGTAAAATCATCACGCTAACAACTACCACATATGTGTCTAGGTATCAAAGTGTAAAGTCATCAAGCTAACAACTGGCACATGTGTCTAGGTATCAAAGTGTAAAGTCATCAAGCTAACAACTGGCACATGTGTCTAGGTATCAAAGTGTAAAGTCATCAAGCTAACAACTAACACACATGTGTCTAGGTATCAAAGTGTAAAGTCATCAAGCTAACAACTGGCACACATGTGTCTAGGTATCAAAGTGTAAAGTCATCAAGCTAACAACTAACACACATGTGTCTAGGTATCAAAGTGTAAAGTCATCACGCTAACAACTAACACACATATGTCTAGGAGTCAAGGTCATTCAGAGAAAGTTAAATGGGGGGAGAGACTTTTTAAAAAAGGAAACTTTTGAAGGAGATAGAATAATTAAGCTGTTGAGTGCAATAAAGAGGGAAACATATTACAGAGGTGAAAGGTGAAAACTAACAACTGGGTGGTTATAAAGATTAAAATTTGGTATATTGAGTACATCCCGGATACAATTGGTTTGGTAGTTCTATTCCATTTTTAACCACACCTTATGAACATAAAGCACATCTTTGAACAAAGACAACAATGACCATACAAATTTTCTTCCTATTAAGGCATATTTCGGGCTACAGAATGTATTACCATGGCATTTATACCTGCAATAATCGATAATAACCATTATAAATGAGTCTGGGATAAATAGTTCACACATGATCAAGTTATTGCTAATCACTAATGTTAAACTTTTGGTTGATTTTGGGGCCAAACCATACATCTTTCAACTAAAAACCATCTATTTTTTTCTGAATAACTTGTGTACAGTGAATTGCTATGATGGATTGATAAGCGAATTAGTCCAGACAATCAAACCCACCTACACAACTATTGATTTTGTAGTACCATTGTCAGATAAAACAAACTAATCAAAATAATACCTACTCATCTAATGAAGGAATCTGATACATCTTATAATTAAAGGTAATATTACATTGTAATACATATCTACCATATTTATCCTAATTAGCCATCAGGGCGTTTAAAAAATGTAACAAAGGGGGCACTTATTAGGGATCCAAAAAGTTCAAAGTTTTAGGTAAAAAAATCATCGCATTTGAACTCTTTCCATACTCATGACACATTAATCCGTCACAGTAAACATACATATATATAGGCTGAAGATTCAGGAATCTCCAAATCTCTCATAGACAAGTATAGGCTGGTGGTTCAGGAATCTCTAAATCTCTCATAGACAAGTATATGCTGGTGGTTCAGGAATCTCTAAATCTCTCATAGACAAGTATAGGCTGGTGGTTCAGGAATCTCTAAATCTCTCATAGACAAGTATAGGCTGAAGATTCAGGAATCTCTAAATCTCTCATAGACAAGTATAGGCTGGTGGTTCAGGAATCTCTAAATCTCTCATAGACAAGTATAGGCTGGTGGTTAAGGAATCTCTAAATCTCTCATAGACAAGTATAGGCTGGTGGTTCAGGAATCACTAAATCTCTCAAAAACAAGATTAGGCTAGTGGTTCAGGAATCTCTAAATCTCTCATAGACAAGTATAGGCTGGTGGTTCAGGAATCTCTAAATCTCTAAAAACAAGATTAGGCTAGTGGTTCAGGAATCTCTAAATCTCTCATAGACAAGTATAGGCTAGTGGTTCAGGAATCTCTAAATCTGTCATAGACAAGATTAGGCTGGTGGTTCAGGAATCTCTGAATCTCTCAAAGACAAGATTAGGCTAGTGGTTCAGGAATCTCAAAATCTCTCATAGACAAGTATAGGCTGGTGGTTCAGGAATCTCTAAATCTCTCAAAAACAAGATTAGGCTAGTGGTTCAGGAATCTCTAAATCTCTCATAGACAAGTATAGGCTAGTGGTTCAGGAATCTCTAAATCTCTCATAGGCAAGTATAGGCTGGTGGTTCAGGAATCTCTAAATCACTCATAGACAATTAGTATAGGCTAGTGGTTCAGGAATCTCAAAATCTCTCATAGACAAGTATAGGCTGGTGGTTCAGGAATCTCTAAATCTCTCAAAAACAAGATTAGGCTAGTGGTTCAGGAATCTCTAAATCACACATAGACAATTAGTATAGGCTAGTGGTTCAGGAATCTCCAAATCTGTCATAAACAAGATAAGGCTGATGGTTCAGGAATCTCTAAATCTTTCATAGACAAGATAAGATCTGTTGCAGACAAGTATAAGCTGGTGGTTCAGGAATCTCTAAATCTGTCGCAGACAAGTATAGCTGGTGACAACATATTATGATGCATATGGCTACATATTGACAACGTCTCTTCCTCTAGGCCAATTCATTAAAGTGGGTTTTCACACTTCCATACATAAATACTGTAAAAGACATGTGGAGGTGTCAGAGAGCCCTGAGAGAAATGTTCTGGTAGTCAGCAGGTGCTGTGTCAATGTGACAGTTTGGGAGGCAGAACACTGCATATATAAACCTTTCACAAATCCATTAAGCAGTCAGCATTTGCTGTAACACCACAATAAAAATAACATTCTCTTAAAACAAGACTTTTACCATTATCATGCTACAGATACCAGGGTATTTTATTATCCAGTTTTTCAGGAAAAACAAATAGGTCCTCATATTGAGAATTTGTGTTCTCTTTATTCCGATGATAAAAGCACATATTAAGCATATTTCATTACTTTTTGAAGTGTCAATGTAAAATCGTTCAGTAATACCACAAAACAGGGACGGTTCCAAGTGGCTGATTGATAGCGATCACATGACAAAAGATGAGGTCACATGACAAGGAAAGGTCCCATAACCAATCACATAACCAGCTAAGATCACATGACCAATACATTGATCTTCATCAAATATTAACACCAATAGCAGAGTTGGATGAAAATTATCAATGAACCTTGAGTCCCCAGGGTGTGGTACTATCCCTGTCTAGTTCAAACTTAGTCCTAGCAGCTTAGCTGGACTCGTGCAGAGAAACCTGCAGTGTTATATAACAATCTATTTCCCCTATTGGGCCCCACCCGTCCTGCCCTCGGGGGGCCAGAGTCAAAATTTATACGAGTTCTGTTCCCCTTCCCCCAAGGATGTTTGTGGCCAAATTTGGTTACAATCCATGCAGAACTCTATGACTCGTAGCGATTTAAAGGATTTACCTCTATTACCCCTATTCGGCCCCGCCCCTCCTGCCCCCGGGGGACCAGAGCCAAAATTTATACAAGTTCTGTTCCCCTTCCCCAAAGGATGTTTGTGGCCAAATTTGGTTACATTCCATTCAGAACTCTATGACTAGTAGCGATTTAAAGGATTTACCTCTATTACCCCTATTGGGCCCCGCCCCTCCTGCCCCCGGGGGACCAGAGCCAAAATTTATACAAGTTCTGTTCCCCTTCCCCCAAGGATGTTTGTGGCCAAATTTGGTTACATTCCATTCAGAACTCTATGACTTGTAGCGATTTAAAGGATTTACCTCTATTTCCCCTATTGGGCTCCGCCCCTCCTGCCCCCGGGGGATCAGAGCCAAAATTTATACAAGTTCTGTTCCCCTTCCCCCAAGGATGTTTGTGGCCAAATTCAGTTACATTCCATTCAGAACTCTATGACTAGTAGCGATTTAAAGGATTTACCTCTATTTCCCCTATTGGGCCCAGCCCCTCCTGCCCCCGGGGGACCAGAGTCAAAATTTATACAAGTTCTGTTCCCCTTCCCCCAAGGATGTTTGTGGCCGAATTTGGTTACAATTCATGTAGAACTCTTATTGGGCCCCGCCCATCCTGCCCCCGGGGACCAGAGCCAAAATTTATACAATTTCTGTTCCCCTTCCCCAAAGGATGTTTGTGGCCAAATTTGGTTACATTCCATTCAAAACTTTATGACTAGTAGCGATTTAAAGGATTTACCTCTATTTCCCCTATTGGGCCCCGCCCCTCCTGCCCCCAGGGGAACCAGAGTCAAAATTTATACAAGTTCTGTTCCCCTTCCCCCAAGGATGTTTGTTGTCGAATTTGGTTACAATTCATGTAGAACTCTATGACTAGTAGCGATTTAAAGGATTTACCTCTATTTCCCCTATTGGGCCCCGCCCCTCCTGCCCCCGGGGGATCAGAGCCAAAATTTATACAAGTTCTGTTCCCCTTCCCCCAAGGATGTTTGTGGCCAAATTTGGTTACATTCCATTCAAAACTCTATGACTTGTAGCGATTTAAAGGATTTACCTCTATTTCCCCTATTGGGCTCCGCCCCTCCTGTCCCCGGGGGATCAGAGCCAAAATTTATACAAGTTCTGTTCCCCTTCCCCCAAGGATGTTTGTGGCTAATTTTGGTTACAATCCATGCAGAACTCTAGGACAAGTAGCGATTTAAAGGATTTACCTCTATTTCCCCTATTGGGCCCCGCCCCTCCTGCCCCGGGGGGGGGGGGGGGGGGGGGGGGGCATGAGCCAAAATTTATTCAAGCCAAAATTTATACAAGTTCTGTTTCCCCTCCCCCAAGGATGTTTGTGGCCAAATTTGGTTACAATCCATGCAGAACTCTATGACAAGTAGCGATTTAAAGGAAATGTTGACGGACAGACGGACGGACGGCAGACGCCGCGCCATGACATAAGCTCACCGGCCCTTCGGGCCAGGTGAGATAACAATGTAGTAATCTAGTATTACACAGCTTCTGTACTGTTATATAACAATGTAGTAATCTAGTATTACACAGCTTCTGTACTGTTATATAACAATGTAGTAATCTAGTATTACACAGCTTCTGTACTGTTATATAACAATGTAGTAATCTAGTATTACACAGCTTCTGTACTGTTATATAACAATGTAGTAATCTAGTATTACACAGCTTCTGTACTGTTATATAACAATGTAGTAATCTAGTATTACATAGCTTCTGTACTGTTATATAACAATGTAGTAATCTAGTATTACACAGGTTCCGTAATGTTATATAACAATGTAGTAATCCAGTATTTCACAGGTTCCGTAATGTTATATAACAATGTAGTAATCCAGTATTACACAGCTTCTGTACTGTTATATAACAATGTAGTAATCTAGTATTACACAGCTTCTGTACTGTTATATAACAATGTAGTAATCTAGTATTACACAGCTTCTGTACTGTTATATAACAATGTAGTAATCTAGTATTACACAGCTTCTGTACTGTTATATAACAATGTAGTAATCCAGTATTACACAGCTTCTGTACTGTTATATAACAATGTAGTAATCTAGTATTACACAGGTTCTGTACTGTTATATAACAATGTAGTAATCTAGTATTACACAGCTTCTGTACTGTTATATAACAATGTAGTAATCTAGTATTACACAGCTTCTGTACTGTTATATAACAATGTAGTAATCCAGTATTACACAGCTTCTGTACTGTTATATAACAATGTAGTAATCTAGTATTACACAGCTTCTGTACTGTTATATAACAATGTAGTAATCCAGTATTACACAGCTTCTGTACTGTTATATAACAATGTAGTAATCTAGTATTACACAGCTTCTGTACTGTTATATAACAATGTAGTAATCTAGTATTACACAGCTTCTGTACTGTTATATAACAATGTAGTAATCTAGTATTACACAGCTTCTGTACTGTTATATAACAATGTAGTAATCCAGTATTACACAGCTTCTGTACTGTTATATAACAATGTAGTAATCCAGTATTACACAGCTTCTGTACTGTTATATAACAATGTAGTAATCCAGTATTACACAGCTTCTGTACTGTTATATAACAATGTAGTAATCCAGTATTACACAGCTTCTGTACTGTTATATAACAATGTAGTAATCCAGTATTACACAGCTTCTGTACTGTTATATAACAATGTAGTAATCCAGTATTACACAGCTTCTGTACTGTTATATAACAGTAGTAATCCAGTATTACACAGCTTCTGTACTGTTATATAACAATGTAGTAATCCAGTATTACACAGCTTCTGTACTGTTATATAACAATGTAGTAATCCAGTATTACACAGCTTCTGTACTGTTATATAACAATGTAGTAATCCAGTATTACACAGCTTCTGTACTGTTATATAACAATGTAGTAATCTAGTATTACACAGCTTCTGTACTGTTATATAACAATGTAGTAATCCAGTATTACAACAGCTTCTGTACTGTTATATAACAATGTAGTAATCCAGTATTACACAGCTTCTGTACTGTTATATAAACAATGTAGTAATCCAGTATTACACAGCTTCTGTACTGTTATATAACAATGTAGTAATCCAGTATTACACAGCTTCTGTACTGTTATATAACAATGTAGTAATCTAGTATTACACAGCTTCTGTACTGTTATATAACAATGTAGTAATCCAATCCACAGGCTCTGTACTGTTATTACAATGTAGTAATAGTATTACACAGCTTCTGTACTGTTATATAACAATGTAGTAATCCAGTATTACACAGCTTCTGTACTGTTATATAACAATGTAGTAATCCAGTATTACACAGCTTCTGTACTGTTATATAACAATGTAGTAATCCAGTATTACACAGCTTCTGTACTGTTATATAACAATGTAGTAATCCAGTATTACACAGCTTCTGTACTGTTATATAACAATGTAGTAATCAGTATTACACAGCTTCTGTACTGTTATATAACAATAACACAGCTTCTGTACTGTTATATAACAATGTAGTAATAACAGTATTACACAGCTTCTGTACTGTTATATAACAATGTAGTAATCTAAGTATTACACAGCTTCTGTACTGTTATATAACAATGTAGTTGTGTAATACCAGTATTACACAGTACAGCTTCTGTACTGTTATATAACAATGTAGTAATCTAGTATTACACAGCTTCTGTACTGTTATATAACAATGTAGTAATCTAGTATTACACAGCTTCTGTACTGTTATATAACAATGTAGTAATCCAGTATTACACAGCTTCTTGTACTGTTATATAACAATGTAGTAATCCAGTATTACACAGCTTCTGTACTGTTATATAACAATGTAGTAATCCAGTATTACACAGCTTCTGTACTGTTATATAACAATGTAGTAATCCAGTATTACACAGCTTCTGTACTGTTATATAACA
Organism: Argopecten irradians; assembly: GCF_041381155.1. NCBI lineage: Eukaryota > Metazoa > Mollusca > Bivalvia > Pectinida > Pectinidae > Argopecten > Argopecten irradians. The sequence goes on along the minus strand of NC_091136.1, from coordinate 70,412,989 downwards.
ATGTAGTAATCCAGTATTACACAGCTTCTGTACTGTTATATAACAATGTAGTAATCTAGTATTACAACAGCTTCTGTACTGTTATATAACAATGTAGTAATCCAGTATTACACAGCTTCTGTACTGTTATATAACAATGTAGTAATCCAGTATTACACAGCTTCTGTACTGTTATATAACAATGTAGTAATCTAGTATTACACAGCTTCTGTACTGTTATATAACAATGTAGTAATCCAGTATTACACAGCTTCTGTACTGTTATATAACAATGTTAGTAAATCCAGTATTACACAGCTTCTGTACTGTTATATAACTATTGTAGTAATCTTATTACACAGCTTCTGTACTGTTATATAACAATGTAGTAATCTAGTATTACACAGCTTCTGTACTGTTATATAACAATGAAGTAATCTAGTATGCTACACAGCTTCTGTACTGTTATATAGCTATACAGTATATACATGCAATGTAATCTTCTGTACTGTATATAGCTATACAGTATACACTGCTGTAATTCTGTGACTGTTATATAGCTATACAGTATACACTGCTGTAATCATCTGTGAATGTATATAGCTATACAGCATACACGTGCTGTAATCATTCTGTACTGTTATATAGCTATACAGTATACACTGCTGTAATCATCTGTACATGTTATATAGCAATAAAGTATACACTGTTGTAATATTCTGTACTGTTATATAACTATACAGTAAACAATGTTGTAATATTCTGTACTGTTATATATAGCTATACAGTATACACACTGCTGTAATCTCCTGTAACTGTTATATAGCTATACAGTATATACTGCTGTAATCTTCTGTACTGTTATATAAAACTGATACAGTATACACTGCTGTAATCTTCTGTACTGTTATATAACTATACAGTAATACACTGCTGTAATCTTCTGTTACTGTTATATAACTATACAGTATACACTGCTGCTGTAATCTTCTGTACATGTATATAACTATACAGTATACACTGCTGTAATCTTCTGTACATGTATATAACTATACAGTATACACTGCTGTAATCTTCCATACTGTTATATAACTATACAGTATAGACTGCTGTAATCTTCTGTACTGTTATATAACCTATACAGTATACACTGCTGTAATCTTCTGTACTATTATATAGCTATACAGTATACACTGCTGTAATCTTCTGTACTGTTATATAGCTATACAGTATACACTGCTGTAATCTTCTGTACTGTTATATATACTATACAGTATACACTGCTGTAATCTTCTGTACTGTTATATAGCTATACAGTATACACTGCTGTAATCTTCCTGTACTGTTATATAGCTATACAGTATACACTGCTGTAATCTTCCTGTACTGTTATATAACTATACAGTATACACTGCTGTAATCTTCTGTACTGTTATATACCTATACAGTATACACTGCTGTAATCTTCTGTACTGTTATATAAGCTATAACAGTATACACTGCTGTAATCTTCTGTACTGTTATATAAGCTATACAGTATACACTGCTGTAATCTTCTGTACTGTTATATAACTTAACAGTATACAATGCTGTATTCTGTACTGTTTTATAACTATACAGTATACACTGCTGTAATCTTCTGTACTGTTATATAGCTATACAGTATACACTGCTGTAATCTTCTGTACTGTTATATAGCTATACAGTATACACTGCTGTAATCTTCTGTACTGTTATATAGCTATACAGTATACACTGCTGTAATCTCCTGTACTGTTATATAGCTATACAGTATACACTGCTGTAATCTTCTGTACTGTTATATAACTATACAGTATACACTGCTGTAATCTTCTGTACTGTTATATAACTATACAGTATACACTGCTGTAATCTTCTGTACTGTTTATATCTTCGTACTGTTATATAACAGTATACACTGCTGTATCTTCTGTACTGGTTATATAACTATACAGTATACACTGCTGTAATCTTCTGTACTGTTATATAGCTATACAGTATACACTGCTGTAATCTTCTGTACTGTTATATAACTATACAGTATACACTGCTGTAATCTCCTGTACTGTTATATAACTATACAGTATACACTGCTGTAATCTTCTGTACTGTTATATAGCTATACAGTATACACTGCTGTAATCTTCTGTACTGTTATATAACTATACAGTATACACTGCTGTAATCTTCTGTACTGTTATATAACTATACAGTATACACTGCTGTAATCTTCTGTACTGTTATATAGCTATACAGTATCACACTGCTGTAATCTTCTGTACTGTTATATAACTATACAGTATACACTGCTGTAATCTTCTGTACTGTTATATATAACTATACAGTATACACTGCTGTTTAATCTTCTGTACTGTTATATAACTATACAAGTATACACTGCTGTAATCTCCTGTACTGTTATATAACTATACAGTATACACTGCTGTAATCTTCTGTACTGTTATATAACTATACAGTATACACTGCTGTAATCTTCTGTACTGTTATATAGCTATACAGTATACACTGCTGTAATCTTCTGTACATGTATATAACTATACAGTATACACTGCTGTAATCTTCTGTACTGTTATATAACTATACAGTATACAACTGCTGTAAACTTCTGTACTGTTATATATAACTATACACAGTATACAGTATACACTGTACTGTTATATCTATACTATACACTTCTGTACTGTTATATAGCTATACAGTATACACTGCTGTTATCTTCTGTACACTGCTGTACTGTTATATAACATACTACAGTATACACTGCTGTAATCTCCTGTACTGTTATATAACTATACAGTATACACTGCTGTTATCTTCTGTACTGTTATATAACTATACAGTATACACTGCTGTTATCTTCTGTACTGTTATATAACTATACAGTATACACTGCTGTAATCTTCTGTACTGTTATATAACTATACAGTATACACTGCTGTAATCTTCTGTACTGTTATATAACTATACAGTATACACTGCTGTAATCTTCTGTACATGTATATAACTATACAGTATACACTGCTGTAATCTTCTGTACTGTTATATAACTATACAGTATACACTGCTGTAATCTTCTGTACTGTTATATAACTATACAGTATAGACTGCTGTAATCTTCTGTACTGTTATATAACTATACAGTATACACTGCTGTAATCTTCTGTACTGTTATATAACTATACAGTATACACTGCTGTAATCTTCTGTACTGTTATATAACTATACAGTATACACTGCTGTAATCTTCTGTACTGTTATATAACTATACAGTATACACTGCTGTAATCTTCTGTACTGTTATATAACTATACAGTATACACTGCTGTAATCTTCTGTACTGTTATATAGCTATACAGTATACACTGCTGTAATCTTCTGTACTGTTATATAACTATACAGTATACACTGCTGTAATCTTCTGTACTGTTATATAACTATACAGTATACACTGCTGTAATCTTCTGTACTGTTATATAACTATACAGTATACACTGCTGTAATCTTCTGTACTGTTATATAACTATACAGTATACACTGCTGTAATCTTCTGTACTGTTATATAACTATACAGTATACACTGCTGTAATCTTCTGTACTGTTATATAACTATACAGTATACACTGCTGTAATCTTCTGTACTGTTATATATACTATACAGTATACCACTGCATGTTAATCTTCTGTACTGTTATATAAGTAACTTACAGTATAATGTCACTGTTATACCAGCTGCTGTAATCTTCTGTACTGTTATATAGCTATACAGTATACACTGCTGTAATCTTCTGTACTGTTATATATATACACTATACAGTATACACTGCTGTAATCTTCTGTACTGTTATATAACTATACAGTATTCACTGCTGTAATCTTCTGTACTGTTATATAACTATACAGTATACACTGCTGTAATCTTCTGTACTGTTATATAACTATACAGTATACACTGCTGTAATCTTCTGTACTGTTATATAACTATACAGTATACACTGCTGTTATCTTCTGTACTGTTATATAGCTATACAGTATACACTGCTGTAATCTTCTGTACTGTTATATAACTATACAGTATACACTGCTGTAATCTTCTGTACTGTTATATAACTATACAGTATACACTGCTGGTGATGCTGTAATCTTCTGTACTGTTATATAAACTGTTACAGTATACACTGCTTCTGTACTGTTATATAACTATACAGTATACTGCTGTTAATCTTCTGTACTGTTATATAAAGCTATACAGTATACACTGCTGTAATCTTCTGTACTGTTATATAACTATACAGTATACACTGCTGTAATCTTCTGTACTGTTATATAACTATACAGTATACACTGCTGTAATCTTCTGTACTGTTATATAACTATACAGTATACACTGCTGTAATCTTCTGTACTGTTATATAACTATACAGTATACACTGCTGTAATCTTCTGTACTGTTATATAACTATACAGTATACACTGCTGTAATCTTCTGTACTGTTATATAACTATACAGTATACACTGCTGTAATCTCCTGTACTGTTATATAACTATACAGTATACACTGCTGTAATCTTCTGTACTGTTATATAACTATACAGTATACACTGCTGTAATCTTCTGTACTGTTATATAGCTATACAGTATACACTGCTGTAATCTTCTGTACTGTTATATAACTATACAGTATACACTGCTGTAATCTCTGTACTGTTATATAGTAAACTGGATACAGTATACACATGCTGTAATCTTCTGTACATGTTATATAAACTATACAGTATTACACTGCTGTAATCTTCTGTTACTGTTATATAACTATACAGTAAACAATGCTGTAATCTTCTGTACTGTTATATAGCTATACAGTATACACTGCTGCTGTAATCTTCATGTACTGTTATATAGTACTATAGCAGTATACACTGCTGTAATCTTCTGTAACTGTCATATAACTATACGACTGTAATACACTGCTGTTATTCTATAACTGTATAGTGGTAGATATCTATTACAGTATACACTGCTGTTAATCTTCTGTACTGTATATAAACTATACAAGTATACACTGCTGTAATCTTCTGTACTGTTATATAACTATACAGTATACACTGCTGTTATCTTCTGTATGTTATTCATATAGCATAACAGTATACACTGCTGTAATATTCTGTACTGTTATATATAGCTATACAGTATACACTGCTGTAATCTTCTGTACTGTTATATAGCTATACAGTATACATGCTGTAATCTTCTGTACTGTTATATAACTATACAGTATACACTGCTGTAATCTTCTGTACTGTTATTATAGCTATATACAGTATACACTGCTGTAATCTCTGTACTGTTATATAGTGCTATACTGTATACACTGCTGTAATCTTCTGTACTGTTATATAACTATACAGTATACACTGCTGTTATCTTCCTGTATCTGTTTATATTAAACTATACAGTATACACTGCTGTAATCTACTGTACTGTTTTATAACACAGTGCTATACACTGCTGTTATCTTATGTATCGGTTATATATAAAAATATACAGTATACATGTGTGTGTACTTCTGTACTTGTTATATATGCTATACAGTATACACATGCTGTAATCTCCTGTACTGTTTTATATAATCTTTACAGTTATACACCTGCCTGTAATCCTTCTGTACTGGTTATATAAGCTATACAGGCTATACAACTGCGATGTAATCTTCTGTACTGTAATATAGCTATAACTACAGTATTACACTGCTGTAATCTTGCTGTACTGTGTATATATGAGGCGTATACAGTATACACTGCTGTAATCTTTCTGTACTGTGATATATAAACTATACAATATACACTGCTGTAATCTCTCACTGTACTGTTATCTAGCTATACAGTATACACTGCTGTAATCTTCTGTACTGTTATATAAACTATACAGTATACACTGCTGTAATCTCTTCTGTACTGTTATATAACTATACAGTATACACTGCTGTTATCACTGTATACTGTATACTAGCTATACAGTATACACTGCTGTAATCAGCTGTACTGTTATATAACTAATACAGTATACACTGCTGTAATCTAATCTGTACTGGTAATAGAAAGCTATACAGTATACACTGCTGTAAATCTTCAGTACAGTTATATATAGTATACAGTATATACACTGCTGTAATCTTCTGTTTACTGTTATATAGCTATACAGTATACACTGCTGTAATCTGTCTAAACATGTATATATAACTATACAGTATACACTTGCTGTAATATTATGTACAGTTATATGACATATACAGTATACACTGCAGTAGATCTGTCTGTACTGTTTATATAACTATACAAAATACACTGCTGTAGGGGATCATCCTGTTACTGTTAATATAACTATACAGTATACAACTGCTGTAGATATGTTGTACAAGTATACTATTACTATACAGTTATTGCTGTATCATCTGTACGGGCAGTTGATATAACTATACAATAAACACTGCTGTAATCTTCTGTACTGTTATATAGCTATACAGTACACGCAGTACACTGTACATGTATATGTTCATGAATACACTGCTTATGTTATACCAACTAACATATACTATATACACTGCTGTAATCTTCTGTAGATTTTATAATATACAAATACTTAGTAATAGACAGATATTAATGTAATTACGTAGATATGTGTACACCAATATGAACTATACAGTAAATACATTGCTGGTAATCTTCTGTACCTGTTAATACCAAAACACTAATACATATAATAACTAATCGTTATGTGTATAGCTGTAATCTCTGTACTGTTATATAACTATACAGTATTAACCACTGCTGTAATCTTCTGTACTTTTATAATAACTATACAATATACACTGCTGTAATCTTCTGTACTGTTTATATAACCATATATACAGTACTCACTGCTGATAATCTTCTTTTCTGTTGTTTATACTATACAGTATAACAATGCTGTAATCTTCTGTAACTATTGTGTAGATATACAGTATACAAACACTGCTGTAATCTTCTGTACAATGTATATTGTGTAGAGTATACACTGTCTGTAATCTTCGTGAACAGTTATAGTATGACTATTACACTGTGCAATCTGTACTGTTATATAACCTAATACAGAGATAATGAATCTCCTGTACTGTAATATAACATATATTATGTCGCTGAAATCTTCTGTACTGTATGTTTGCTAGACATACACTGCTGTATTACTACAGCCAATAGTTTATACAGTATGCTTGTAATCTTATGTTGTTAATAGCTACCAAATGGCTAATTACAATATAGTTATACAGTGTACATATGTTGAACCTTATTACACCACTTCTGTACTGTAAAATAGACAAAATTACATGATATTTTTGTGTACACAGAATAGTGATTCCCACTTAGTTGATTATTCAATGACTATAATACAAAGCATAACTATATTCCCTGGAGTCGGTGTCATTGTTACTTGTAAGAATGTCCATGTTGTTACCAATTGACAGTATTACAACAATACAGTGTCTACATTATGTGTTGATAGATGTTTTAAACCAGAATGACTATTACAATAATAATATATTTGTGAACTATTAGATAAAATATGTTGATATGTTGAACCAAATGACTATTACAATAATATATATTGTGTAGATATGTTTGAACCAAAATGACAATAATATATTGTGTAGATATGTGATGAACCAAATGACTATTACAATATAAAATTGTGGTAGATATGTTGAACCAAATGACTATTACAATAATATATTGTGTTAATTATGTACTATAACAAACAATACATTGATATGTTGAAACCAAATGACTATTACAATAATATATTGTGTAGATATGTTGAACCAAATGACTATTACAACAATATGTTGTGTAGATATGTTGAACCAAATGACTATTACAACAATACATTGTGTAGATATGTTGAACCAAATGACTATTACAATAATATATTGTGTAGATATGTTGAACCAAATGACTATTACAACAATATGTTGTGTAGATATGTTGAACCAAATGACTATTACAACAATATATTGTGTAGATATGTTGAACCAAATGACTATTACAATAATATATTGTGTAGATATGTTGAACCAAATGACTATTACAACAATATGTTGTGTAGATATGTTGAACCAAATGACTATTACAACAATACATTGTGTGTAGATATGTTGAACAAATGACTATTACAACAATATATTGTTAGATTGTTGAACCAAATGAGAGGGATTAACAATATATTACAAATGAATATACAACCAATATTGATATATATGTGTAGATATGTTGAACCAAATGACTATTACAACAATATGTTGTGTAGATATGTTGAACAAATGATATGTGTGAACCAAAATGACTATTACAACAATAATAACATTGTGTAGATATGTTGAACCAAATGACTAATTACAACAATAGCTTATTAATTGTGTTGATATGTTGAACCAATATGACTAATTACAATAATATATTGTGTAGATATGTTGAACCCAAATGACTATTACAATAATATGTGTGTGTAGATATGTTGAACCAATGACCTGACTATTGTGTACCTAAACTAATTACAATAATATTGTGTGTAGATATGTTGAACCAAATGACTATTACAACAATATATTGTGTAGATATGTTGAACCAAATGACTCTTAATTAATATGTTGAACAATACAATACATTGGTGTAGATATGTTGAACCAAATGACTATTACAATAATATATTGTGTAGATATGTTGAACCAAATTACACATATATTGACTATTACAACAACATATGTTGTTGTAGATGATGTTGATATGTTGAACCAAATGACTATTACAACAATACATTGTGTAGATATGTTGAACCAAATGACTATTTACAACACAACAATATTGTGTAGATATGTTGAACCAAATGACTATACATAACATATATACATGTGTAGATATGTTGAACCAAATGACTATTACAACTGTATATGTTGTGACCTAGATATGTTTGAACCAATATGTTTGATGACCTGACTATTACAACACATTATTTGTGTAGATATGTTGAACCAAAATGACTATTACAATTAAATATAATTTGTGTAGATATGTGTTGAACCAAATGACTATTACAACCATATTGTCGTAACATATGTTGAACCCAACAGTGACTTTACAATAATAACATTGTACTGTAGATAATACAATATTAAATACCAAATGACTATTACATGAATATGGCATAAGTAGATATTATGAACACATATGACTATTACAGATCCTGTCAGACTATTTATTATACATGTAAGTCCTGTGGTACACCAAATGATCATAACTACAGATCCTGTCCTATCTTATAACATGTCAGTCCAGTGGTAGATATCATAACTACAGATCCTGTCCTATCTTATAACATGTCAGTCCAGTGGTAGATATCATAACTACAGATCCTGTCCTATCTTATAACATGTCAGTCCAGTGGTAGATATCATAACTACAGATCCGGTCCTATCTTATAACATGTCAGTCCAGTGGTAGATATCATAACTACAGATCCTGTCCTATCTTATAACATGTCAGTCCAGTGGTAGATATCATAACTACAGATCCTGTCCTATCTTATAACATGTCAGTCCAGTGGTAGATATCATAACTACAGATCCTGTATCTTATAACATGTCAGTCCAGTGGTAGATATCATAACTACAGATCCTGTCCTATCTTATAACATGTCAGTCCAGTGGTAGATATCATAACTACAGATCCTGTCCTATCTTATAACATGTCAGTCCAGTGGTAGATATCATAACTACAGATCCTGTCCTATCTTATAACATGTCAGTCCAGTGGTAGATATCATAACTACAGATCCTGTCCTATCTTATAACATGTCAGTCCAGTGGTAGATATCATAACTACAGATCCTGTCCTATCTTATAACATGTCAGTCCAGTGGTAGATATCATAACTACAGATCCTGTCCTATCTTATAACATGTCAGTCCAGTGGTAGATATCATAACTACAGATCCTGTCCTATCTTATAACATGTCAGTCCAGTGGTAGATATCATAACTACAGATCCTGTCCTATCTTATAACATGTCAGTCCAGTGGTAGATATCATAACTACAGATCCTGTCCTATCTTATAACATGTCAGTCCAGTGGTAGATATCATAACTACAGATCCTGTCCTATCTTATAACATGTCAGTCCAGTGGTAGATATCATAACTACAGATCCTGTTCTATCTTATAACATGTCAGTCCAGTGGTAGATATCATAACTACAGATCCTGTCCTATCTTATAACATGTCAGTCCAGTGGTAGATATCATAACTACAGATCCTGTCCTATCTTATAACATGTCAGTCCAGTGGTAGATATCATAACTACAGATCCGTCCTATCTTATAACATGTCAGTCCAGTGGTAGATATCATAACTACAGATCCTGTCCTATCTTATAACATGTCAGTCCAGTGGTAGATATCATAACTACAGATCCTGTCCTATCTTATAACATGTCAGTCCAGTGGTAGATATCATAACTACAGATCCTGTCCTATCTTATAACATGTCAGTCCAGTGGTAGATATCATAACTACAGATCCTGTCCTATCTTATAACATGTCAGTCCAGTGGTAGATATCATAACTACAGATCCTGTCCTATCTTATAACATGTCAGTCCAGTGGTAGATATCATAACTACAGATCCTGTCCTATCTTATAACATGTCAGTCCAGTGGTAGATATCATAACTACAGATCCTGTCCTATCTTATAACATGTCAGTCCAGTGGTAGATATCATAACTACAGATCCTGTCCTATCTTATAACATGTCAGTCCAGTGGTAGATATCATAACTACAGATCCTGTCCTATCTTATAACATGTCAGTCCAGTGGTAGATATCATAACTACAGATCCTGTCCTATCTTATAACATGTCAGTCCAGTGGTAGATATAATAACTACAGATCCTGTCCTATCTTATAACATGTCAGTCCAGTGGTAGATATCATAACTACAGATCCTGTCCTATCTTATAACATGTCAGTCCAGTGGTAGATATCATAACTACAGATCCTGTCCTATCTTATAACATGTCAGTCCAGTGGTAGATATCATAACTACAGATCCTGTCCTATCTTATAACATGTCAGTCCAGTGGTAGATATCATAACTACAGATCCTGTCCTATCTTATAACATGTAAGTCCAGTGGTAGATATCATAACTACAGATCCTGTCCTATCTTATATAACTACAGATCCTGTCCTATCTTATAACATGTCAGTCTAGTGGTAGATATCATAACTACAGATCCTGTCCTATCTTATAACATGTCAGTCCAGTGGTAGATATCATAACTACAGATCCTGTCCTATCTTATAACATGTCAGTCCAGTGGTAGATATCATAACTACAGATCCTGTCCTATCTTATAACATGTCAGTCCAGTGGTAGATATCATAACTACAGATCCTGTCCTATCTTATAACATGTCAGTCCAGTGGTAGATATCATAACTACAGATCCTGTCCTATCTTATAACATGTCAGTCCAGTGGTAGATATCATAACTACAGATCCTGTCCTATCTTATAACATGTCAGTCCAGTGGTAGATATCATAACTACAGATCCTGTCCTATCTTATAACATGTCAGTCCAGTGGTAGATATCTAACTCAGATCCTGTCTATCTATAACATGTGGTAATATCATAACTACAGATCCTGTCCTATCTTATAACATGTCAGTCCAGTGGTAGATATCATAACTACAGATCCTGTCCTATCTTATAACATGTCAGTCCAGTGGTAGATATCATAACTACAGATCCTGTCCTATCTTATAACATGTCAGTCCAGTGGTAGATATCATAACTACAGATCCTGTCCTATCTTATAACATGTCAGTCCAGTGGTAGATATCATAACTACAGATCCTGTCCTATCTTATAACATGTCAGTCCAGTGGTAGATATCATAACTACAGATCCTGTCCTATCTTATAACATGTCAGTCCAGTGGTAGATATCATAACTACAGATCCGGTCCTATCTTATAACATGTCAGTCCAGTGGTAGATATCATAACTACAGATCCTGTCCTATCTTATAACATGTCAGTCCAGTGGTAGATATCATAACTACAGATCCTGTCCTATCTTATAACATGTCAGTCCAGTGGTAGATATCATAACTACAGATCCTGTCCTATCTTATAACATGTCAGTCCAGTGGTAGATATCATAACTACAGATCCTGTCCTATCTTATAACATGTCAGTCCAGTGGTAGATATCATAACTACAGATCCTGTCCTATCTTATAACATGTCAGTCCAGTGGTAGATATCATAACTACAGATCCTGTCCTATCTTATAACATGTCAGTCCAGTGGTAGATATCATAACTACAGATCCTGTCCTATCTTATAACATGTCAGTCCAGTGGTAGATATCATAACTACAGATCCTGTCCTATCTTATAACATGTCAGTCCAGTGGTAGATATCATAACTACAGATCCTGTCCTATCTTATAACATGTCAGTCCAGTGGTAGATATCATAACTACAGATCCTGTCCTATCTTATAACATGTCAGTCCAGTGGTAGATATCATAACTACAGATCCTGTCCTATCTTATAACATGTCAGTCTAGTGGTAGATATCATAACTACAGATCCTGTCCTATCTTATAACATGTCAGTCCAGTGGTAGATATCATAACTACAGATCCTGTCCTATCTTATAACATGTCAGTCCAGTGGTAGATATCATAACTACAGATCCTGTCCTATCTTATAACATGTCAGTCCAGTGGTAGATATCATAACTACAGATCCTGTCCTATCTTATAACATGTCAGTCCAGTGGTAGATATCATAACTACAGATCCTGTCCTATCTTATAACATGTCAGTCCAGTGGTAGATATCATAACTACAGATCCTGTCCTATCTTATAACATGTCAGTCCAGTGGTAGATATCATAACTACAGATCCTGTCCTATCTTATAACATGTCAGTCCAGTGGTAGATATCATAACTACAGATCCTGTCCTATCTTATAACATGTCAGTCCAGTGGTAGATATCATAACTACAGATCCTGTCCTATCTTATAACATGTCAGTCCAGTGGTAGATATCATAACTACAGATCCTGTCCTATCTTATAACATGTCAGTCCAGTGGTAGATATCATAACTACAGATCCTGTCCTATCTTATAACATGTCAGTCCAGTGGTAGATATCATAACTACAGATCCTGTCCTATCTTATAACATGTCAGTCCAGTGGTAGATATCATAACTACAGATCCTGTCCTATCTTATAACATGTCAGTCCAGTGGTAGATATCATAACTACAGATCCTGTCCTATCTTATAACATGTCAGTCCAGTGGTAGATATCATAACTACAGATCCTGTCCTATCTTATAACATGTCAGTCCAGTGGTAGATATCATAACTACAGATCCTGTCCTATCTTATAACATGTCAGTCCAGTGGTAGATATCATAACTACAGATCGCATCCTGTCCTATCTTTATATACATGTCAGTCCAGTGGTAGATATCATAACTACAGATCCTGTCCTATCTTATAACATGTCAGTCCAGTGGTAGATATCATAACTACAGATCCTGTCCTATCTTATAACATGTCAGTCCAGTGGTAGATATCATAACTACAGATCCTGTCCTATCTTATAACATGTCAGTCCAGTGGTAGATATCATAACTACAGATCCTGTCCTATCTTATAACATGTCAGTCCAGTGGTAGATATCATAACTACAGATCCTGTCCTATCTTATAACATGTCAGTCCAGTGGTAGATATCATAACTACAGATCCTGTCCTATCTTATAACATGTCAGTCCAGTGGTAGATATCATAACTACAGATCCTGTCCTATCTTATAACATGTCAGTCCAGTGGTAGATATCATAACTACAGATCCTGTCCTATCTTATAACATGTCAGTCCAGTGGTAGATATCATAACTACAGATCCTGTCCTATCTTATAACATGTCAGTCCAGTGGTAGATATCATAACTACAGATCCTGTCCTATCTTATAACATGTCAGTCCAGTGGTAGATATCATAACTACAGATCCTGTCCTATCTTATAACATGTCAGTCCAGTGGTAGATATCATAACTACAGATCCTGTCCTATCTTATAACATGTCAGTCCAGTGGTAGATATCATAACTACAGATCCTGTCCTATCTTATAACATGTCAGTCCAGTGGTAGATATCATAACTACAGATCCTGTCCTATCTTATAACATGTCAGTCCAGTGGTAGATATCATAACTACAGATCCTGTCCTATCTTATAACATGTCAGTCCAGTGGTAGATATCATAACTACAGATCCTGTCCTATCTTATAACATGTCAGTCCAGTGGTAGATATCATAACTACAGATCCTGTCCTATCTTATAACATGTCAGTCCAGTGGTAGATATCATAACTACAGATCCTGTCCTATCTTATAACATGTCAGTCCAGTGGTAGATATCATAACTACAGATCCTGTCCTATCTTATAACATGTCAGTCCAGTGGTAGATATCATAACTACAGATCCTGTCCTATCTTATAACATGTCAGTCCAGTGGTAGATATCATAACTACAGATCCTGTCCTATCTTATAACATGTCAGTCCAGTGGTAGATATCATAACTACAGATCCTGTCCTATCTTATAACATGTCAGTCCAGTGGTAGATATCATAACTACAGATCCTGTCCTATCTTATAACATGTCAGTCCAGTGGTAGATATCATAACTACAGATCCTGTCCTATCTTATAACATGTCAGTCCAGTGGTAGATATCATAACTACAGATCCTGTCCTATCTTATAACATGTCAGTCCAGTGGTAGATATCATAACTACAGATCCTGTCCTATCTTATAACATGTCAGTCCAGTGGTAGATATCATAACTACAGATCCTGTCCTATCTTATAACATGTCAGTCCAGTGGTAGATATCATAACTACAGATCCTGTCCTATCTTATAACATGTCAGTCCAGTGGTAGATATCATAACTACAGATCCTGTCCTATCTTATAACATGTCAGTCCAGTGGTAGATATCATAACTACAGATCCTGTCCTATCTTATAACATGTCAGTCCAGTGGTAGATATCATAACTACAGATCCTGTCCTATCTTATAACATGTCAGTCCAGTGGTAGATATCATAACTACAGATCCTGTCCTATCTTATAACATAACATGTCAGTCCAGTGGTAGATATCATAACTACAGATCCTGTCCTATCTTATAACATGTCAGTCCAGTGGTAGATATCATAACTACAGATCCTGTCCTATCTTATAACATGTCAGTCCAGTGGTAGATATCATAACTACAGATCCTGTCCTATCTTATAACATGTCAGTCCAGTGGTAGATATCATAACTACAGATCCTGTCCTATCTTATAACATGTCAGTCCAGTGGTAGATATCATAACTACAGATCCTGTCCTATCTTATAACATGTCAGTCCAGTGGTAGATATCATAACTACAGATCCTGTCCTATCTTATAACATGTCAGTCCAGTGGTAGATATCATAACTACAGATCCTGTCCTATCTTATAACATGTCAGTCCAGTGGTAGATACATCATAACTACAGATCCTGTCCTATCTTATAACATGTCAGTCCAGTGGTAGATATCATAACTACAGATCCTGTCCTATCTTATAACATGTCAGTCCAGTGGTAGATATCATAACTACAGATCCTGTCCTATCTTATAACATGTCAGTCCAGTGGTAGATATCATAACTACAGATCCTGTCCTATCTTATAACATGTCAGTCCAGTGGTAGATATCATAACTACAGATCCTGTCCTATCTTATAACATGTCAGTCCAGTGGTAGATATCATAACTACAGATCCTGTCCTATCTTATAACATGTCAGTCCAGTGGTAGATATAATAACTACAGATCCTGTCCTATCTTATAACATGTCAGTCCAGTGGTAGATATCATAACTACAGATCCTGTCCTATCTTATAACATGTCAGTCCAGTGGTAGATATCATAACTACAGATCCGGTCCTATCTTATAACATGTCAGTCCAGTGGTAGATATCATAACTACAGATCCTGTCCTATCTTATAACATGTCAGTCCAGTGGTAGATATCATAACTACAGATCCTGTCCTATCTTATAACATGTCAGTCCAGTGGTAGATATCATAACTACAGATCCTGTCCTATCTTATAACATGTCAGTCCAGTGGTAGATATCATAACTACAGATCCTGTCCTATCTTATAACATGTCAGTCCAGTGGTAGATATCATAACTACAGATCCTGTCCTATCTTATAACATGTCAGTCCAGTGGTAGATATCATAACTACAGATCCTGTCCTATCTTATAACATGTCAGTCCAGTGGTAGATATCATAACTACAGATCCTGTCCTATCTTATAACATGTCAGTCCAGTGGTAGATATATAACTACAGATCCTGTCCTATCTTATAACATGTCAGTCCAGTGGTAGATATCATAACTACAGATCCTGTCCTATCTTATAACATGTCAGTCCAGTGGTAGATATCATAACTACAGATCCTGTCCTATCTTATAACATGTCAGTCCAGTGGTAGATATCATAACTACAGATCCTGTCCTATCTTATAACATGTCAGTCCAGTGGTAGATATCATAACTACAGATCCTGTCCTATCTTATAACATGTCAGTCCAGTGGTAGATATCATAACTACAGATCCTGTCCTATCTTATAACATGTAAGTCCAGTGGTAGATATCATAACTACAGATCCTGTCCTATCTTATAACATGTCAGTCCAGTGGTAGATATCATAACTACAGATCCTGTCCTATCTTATAACATGTCAGTCCAGTGGTAGATATCATAACTACAGATCCTGTCCTATCTTATAACATGTCAGTCCAGTGGTAGATATCATAACTACAGATCCTGTCCTATCTTATAACATGTCAGTCCAGTGGTAGATATCATAACTACAGATCCTGTCCTATCTTATAACATGTCAGTCCAGTGGTAGATATCATAACTACAGATCCTGTCCTATCTTATAACATGTCAGTCCAGTGGTAGATATCATAACTACAGATCCTGTCCTATCTTATAACATGTCAGTCCAGTGGTAGATATCATAACTACAGATCCTGTCCTATCTTATAACATGTCAGTCCAGTGGTAGATATCATAACTACAGATCCTGTCCTATCTTATAACATGTCAGTCCAGTGGTAGATATCGTAACTACAGATCCTGTCCTATCTTATAACATGTCAGTCCAGTGGTAGATATCATTAACTACAGATCCTGTCCTATCTTATAACATGTCAGTCCAGTGGTAGATATCATAACTACAGATCCTGTCCTATCTTATAACATGTCAGTCCAGTTAGATATCATGTACAGATCCTGTCCTATCAGTCCTTAGCCGTCCCTGAGTTGGGATACAGAATGAAACAAAGACATATAAACAGTACATATTGGCCCATCAGGCCCTTGAAATCAGTCAGTGATTTTATAACTTTGACTTTTCAATCTATGAAGAGTATCTGGTTCCATCAAATCTGTGAATTCAGAAGAATTTTTTTTCTAATTTTAGTCATTTTGACCCCTTTTGGCCCCGCCCATCTGCCCCTGGGGGTCGGCCAAAACCAATATGGATAGTCTCATCATTTGTACAATTTTGAATCCCCACCCTATAAGGAAATAGCAGTACAAAGCACAACACTCGAGGACTTCAAGATGCATATTCTTTGAAGCCTTCACAACAAACTAAACTCCATACTTTTTATCTTAAGCTGCACAAAAAGTAATAAAAAAAATCCCAAAATTTCAGCACTGCACATAATAATATTTCACATGCCCCTGTGCCTACCCAAGATTGTAAATTGTCACCATTGACAGCTCGATCTCGGAACAAGAAGAAGAAAAAGGATGCTACCATTGCATTACGAGTGCCCTCCCATGCTTAGTTGCAGAGAAGAAGTTGTTTATATGAAAATAGCCAAATTGACCCCTTTTAACCCCGCCCCTCAGGCCCCGGGGGGTTAGCCCCATCATTTGCACAATTTTGAATCCCCACCCTATAAGGATGCTACCATTGCATTATGATTGCTATCTCATGCTTTGTTTCAGAGAAGTCATTTATATGGAAATAGTCAAATCGAGCCCTTTTGACCCCGCCCTTCAGGCCCCCAGGAGGTCAGTCCCATCATTTGTACAATTTTGAATCCCCACCCTTTAAGGATGCTTCAGACCAGGTGAGCTAATAATGCTCATAAATGTGTTTTTCCAATATAAACTATAATAGATTTGACCCCCTACTCAGGGGAAAATCTGAGATACCAGGGCCATGAAATTCACAATTTTTGTAAAGGCGTTAAAAAGACCTTTTAATCTATAAAGAGTATTTGGTTCCATCAAATCTGTGAATTCAGAAGGAGACTTTTGAAATTTTAGACATTTTGACCAATTTCAGGCTCCTGAGGGTCAGTCGCGGAAAAATTGGTAATAGGATTCAATGGCCAT
Source organism: Argopecten irradians (assembly GCF_041381155.1). Classification (NCBI taxonomy): domain Eukaryota; kingdom Metazoa; phylum Mollusca; class Bivalvia; order Pectinida; family Pectinidae; genus Argopecten; species Argopecten irradians. Next base: position 70,394,387 of record NC_091136.1, on the reverse strand, counting down.
CTCATACTGATAATTCTGACAACATTTGACTTATTTCCTATAACAAATGATCAAATAATGCTCAAAAATATGTTTTCCCTAAATAAACTTGTCCCTTTTGTGCTAAGTCCCTGAGATTGGCCTTTGTACTAAGTCCCTGAGATTGTCCATTTTGTACTAAGCCCTGAGATTGTCCCTTTTGTACTAAGTCCCTGAGATTGTCCTTTGTACTAAGTCCCTGAGATTGTCCCTTTTGTACTAAGCCCTGAGATTGTCCTTTGTACTAAGTCCTGAGATTGTCCCTTTGTACTATGTCCCTGAAATTGTCCTTTGTACTAAGTCTCTGAGATTGTCCCTTTTGTACTAAGTCCCTGAGATTGTCCCTTTTGTACTAAGTCCCTGAGATTGTCCCTTTTGTACTTAGTCCCTGAGATTGTCCCTTTTGTACTTAGTCCCTGAGATTGTCCCTTTTGTACTAAGTCCCTGAGATTGTCCTTTGTACTAAGTCCCTGAGATTGTCCCTTTTGTACTAAGTCCCTGAGATTGTCCCTTTTGTACTAAGTCCCTGAGATTGTCCTTTGTACTAAGTCCCTGAGATTGTCCCTTTTGTACTAAGCCCTGAGATTGTCCTTTGTACTAAGTCCTGAGATTGTCCCTTTGTACTATGTCCCTGAAATTGTCCTTTGTACTAAGTCTCTGAGATTGTCCCTTTTGTACTAAGTCCCTGAGATTGTCCCTTTTGTACTAAGTCCCTGAGATTGTCCCTTTTGTACTTAGTCCCTGAGATTGTCCCTTTTGTACTAAGCCGTGAGATTGTCCTTTGTACTATGTCCCTGAGATTGTTCCTTTGTAATAAGCCCTGAGATTGTCCCTTTTGTACTTAGTCCCTGAGATTGTCCTTTGTACTAAGCCGAGATTGTCCCTTTTGTACTAAGTCTCTGAGATTGTCCTTTGTACTAAGTCCCTGAGATTGTCCCTATTGTAGTAAGTCCCTGAGATTGTCCTTTGTACTAAGTCGCTGAGATTGTCCTTTGTACTAAGTCCCTGAGATTGTCCCTTTTGTACTAAGTCCCTGAGATTGTCCTTTGTACTAAGTCGCTGAGATTGTCCTTTGTACTAAGTCCCTGAAATTGTCCCTTTTGTACTAAGTCCCTGAGATTGTCCTTTGTACTAAGTCCCTGAGATTGTCCTTTGTACTAAGTCCCTGAAATTGTCCCTTTTGTACTTAGTCCCAAAAATTGTCCCTTTTGTACTAAGTCCCTGAGATTGTCTTTTGGAACTAAGTCACTGAACATTCCACTGTGTATGAAGTTCATGTGTGTCCCTCATACTAAGCCTGTGTCTTTCAATATCAACACATCGAGAACTAAAAACTAAAAGAAGCCATATTTAAACAAGAGTACAAACATGATGTGGGTGTCATTATTTATTTACAAGCATAACTATGCTTGACTGTGTTGTGGTACCAGTGAGATAGCATTTAGTACCAGTCAGATGGCACTTGCTTTCTGTGCCACAAGTTCTAACTGTAATTCTGAGGATAGGAAATTAGTGTAATATAATCCTAACCCCTGAAACTCTATTAAAATTTATCAAAATTCAAAATATTCAAACAAAAACTGTATCATTTATCTAACATTCATGACACCAGTTTAATAGAAAAGGAATTACATAATCTTTTTAAAATTTTGGGCGACATTGTGTAGTGTTTGTCCCTAACAGACACTGTAGTGTTTGTCCCTAACAGACACTGTAGTGTTTGTCCCTAACACTGTAGTGTTTGTCCCTAACAGACACTGTAGTGTTTGTCCCTAACAGACACTGTAGTGTTTGTCCCTAACAGACACTGTAGTGTTTGTCCCTAACAGACACTGTAGTGTTTGTCCCTAACAGACACTGTAGTGTTTGTCCCTAACAGACACTGTAGTGTTTGTCCCTAACAGACACTGTAGTAGTGTTTGTCCCTAACAGACACTGTAGTGTTTGTCCCTAACAGACACTGTAGTGTTTTGTCCCTAACAGACACTGTAGTGTTTGTCCCTAACAGACACTGTAGTGTTTGTCCCTAACAGACACTGTAGTGTTTGTCCCTAACAGACACTGTAGTGTTTGTCCCTAACAGACACTTGTTGTCCCTAACAGACACTGTAGTGTTTGTCCCTAACAGACAATGTAGTGTTTGTCCCTAACAGACACTGTAGTGTTTGTCCCTAACAGACACTGTAGTGTTTGTCTCTAACAGACACTGTAGTGTTTGTCCCTAACAGACACTGTAGTGTTTGTCCCTAACAGACACTGTAGTGTTTGTCCCTAACAGACAATGTAGTGTTTGTCCCTAACAGACACTGTAGTGTTTGTCCCTAACAGACACTGTAGTGTTTGTCCCTAACAGACACAGTAGTGTTTGTCCCTAACAGACACTGTAGTGTTTGTCTCTAACAGACACTGTAGTTTGTCCCTAACAGACACTGTAGTGTTTGTCTCTAACAGACACTGTAGTGTTTGTCCCTAACAGACAATGTAGTGTTTGTCCCTAACAGACAATGTAGTGTTTGTCCCTAACAGACACTGTAGTGTTTGTCCCTAACAGACAATGTAGTGTTTGTCCCTAACAGACAATGTAGTGTTTGTCCCTAACAGACACTGTAGTGTTTGTCCCTAACAGACACTGTAGTGTTTGTCCCTAACAGACACTGTAGTGTTTGTCCCTAACAGACACTGTGTAGTGTTTGTCCCTAACAGACACTGTAGTGTTTGTCCCTAACAGACACTGTAGTGTTTGTCCCTAACAGACACTGTAGTGTTTGTCCCTAACAGACACTGTAGTGTTTGTCCCTAACAGACACTGTAGTGTTTGTCCCTAACAGACATGTAGTGTTTGTCCTAACAGACAATGTAGTGTTTGTCCCTAACAGACATGTAGTGTTTGTCCTAACAGACATGTAGTGTTTGTCCCTAACAGACACTGTAGTGTTTGTCCCTAACAGACACTGTAGTGTTTGTCCCTAACAGACACTGTAGTGTTTGTCCCTAACAGACACTGTAGTGTTTGTCCCTAACAGACACTGTAGTGTTTGTCCCTAACAGACACAGTAGTGTTTGTCCCTAACAGACATGTAGTGTTTGTCCCTAACAGACACTGTAGTAGTGTTTGTCTCTAACAGACACTGTAGTGTTTGTCTCTAACAGACACTGTAGTGTTTGTCCCTTAACAGACACTGTAGTGTTTGTCTCTAACAGACACGTATGTTTGTCCCTAACAGACACTGTAGTGTTTGTCCCTAACAGACACTGTAGTGTTTGTCCCTAACAGACATGTAGTGTTTGTCCTAACAGACACTGTAGTGTTTGTCCCTAACAGACACTGTAGTGTTTGTCCCTAACAGACACTGTAGTGTTTGTCCCTAACAGACAATGTAGTGTTTGTCCCTAACAGACACTGTAGTGTTTGTCCCTAACAGACACTGTAGTGTTTGTCCCTAACAGACACTGTAGTGTTTGTCCCTAACAGACAATGTAGTGTTTGTCCCTAACAGACACTGTAGTGTTTGTCCCTAACAGACACTGTAGTGTTTGTCCCTAACAGACACTGTAGTGTTTGTCCCTAACAGACACTGTAGTGTTTGTCCCTAACAGACACTGTAGTGTTTGTCCCTAACAGACACTGTAGTGTTTGTCCCTAACAGACAATGTAGTGTTTGTCCCTAACAGACACTGTAGTGTTTGTCCCTAACAGACACTGTAGTGTTTGTCCCTAACAGACAATGTAGTGTTTGTCCCTAACAGACACTGTAGTGTTTGTCCCTAACAGACACTGTAGTGTTTGTCCCTAACAGACACTGTAGTGTTTGTCCCTAACAGACAATGTAGTGTTTGTCCCTAACAGACACTGTAGTGTTTGTCCCTAACAGACACTGTAGTGTTTGTCCCTAACAGACACTGTAGTGTTTGTCCCTAACAGACACTGTAGTGTTTGTCCCTAACAGACAATGTAGTGTTTGTCCCTAACAGACAATGTAGTGTTTGTCCCTAACAGACAATGTAGTGTTTGTCCCTAACAGACACTGTAGTGTTTGTCCCTAACAGACACTGTAGTGTTTGTCACTAACAGACAATGTAGTGTTTGTCCCTTGGAACATGTCCCTAACTGACAATGTAGTGTTTGTCCCTAACAGACACTGTAGTGTTTGTCCCTAACAGACACTGTAGTGTTTGTCCCTAACAGACAATGTAGTGTTTGTCCCTAACAGACAATGTAGTGTTTGTCCCTAACAGACAATGTAGTGTTTGTCCCTAACAGACAATGTAGTGTTTGTCCCTAACAGACAATGTAGTGTTTGTCCCTAACAGACACTGTAGTGTTTGTCCCTAACAGACAATGTAGTGTTTGTCCCTAACAGACAATGTAGTGTTTGTCCCTAACAGACAATGTAGTGCTTGTCCCTAACAGACAATGTAGTGTTTGTCCCTAACAGACAATGTAGTGTTTGTCCCTAACAGACAATGTAGTGTTTGTCCCTAACAGACACTGTAGTGTTTGTCCCTAACAGACAATGTAGTGTTTGTCCCTAACAG